>NC_059435.1:29535874-29835874 GCF_021028975.2 Sphaerodactylus townsendi
CTATCGGCCTCCGGCACTTGCTTTTATAGCACTGAGGCTGGGGGCAGGGCTTGGGGAGGGCATGGCCCCACCCCCTAAGCCCCACCCCTGCCTCAGTGCTATAAAAACAAGTGCCGGAGGCCAATAGATGGCAGTCTTTTCTGCCTCCCTGGAAGGGAGGGCAGCAGGGGCTGCTGGCTGCCAGCTCCCTGGGAGCCGGGAGTAAGGGGGAAGGGGGGGCGCCCTCCACCCTCCCCATGTCAATGATGACATGGGCGGAGTTGAGGGCACCAGAAGATGACAAGCAGGACTTCCTGCTGCCTTGCTGTCTTCTTCCTGGTCACGTGGGGGGGGGGCTGATTTTGCACCCCCCCATGTGACCAGGTTAGTGGCACTCGGGGGCACCCCTTGTCCCCGGGTTCCCTGAAAAGGGAAGATACGTTTGACTTGAGTTCAGTGAAGATAGTTGCCCCTAATCCCATAGTTTCCACAAATATTATATTACATCTGTAGCTTGCAATTACCAGGACAGAAGGGGAGCAAGACTGTAAATAGTCACCAGGCTCTGATTTTAGAATTGCTTCTTATCTTTAAATTTGTTTTGTTTCCTCTTCCAGGTCACTAGGATGCATTTTGTATGAGATGTGCTGTTTGGATCATGCATTTACTGGTCACAATTTTTTGTCTGTGGTTCTTAAAATTGTGGAGAACGATTCACCTTCTCTTCCAGATTCCTATCCAAGTAAACTTAACGCAGTTCTGCACAGGTGGGTTTTTAAAATCTTGTATCAGCTGCAAAAGTTTCAGTTGGCATGAGAATCAATGGAGTAATCTCATATCATTAATATTCCAGTATGCTGAGCAAGGACCCTGCAATGAGACCATCAGCTGCAGAGATTTTAAGAAGTTCCTACATTGGTGGTCAGTTACAGGTACCTGAAATAAGCAAGCAATAAACTTTTGTGACACTGTATGTTTTAAAACATGAACTAAGGAGGAGGCATCTATATTGAGAAGAAATAAGTTGCATAAAAGCCATGCTAAGCAGAGTTCTATGCTTCACTGAAGTCTGGCCAGGTAACATCTGGATTAGAGGACTAAAGCCTGATCAATAATTTTATATTAGCTATTTAGATTTTATTTTTCCCACCTTGCTTATTCCTGCGCTTATATTTGTACATTTGTGAATATTTATTTTAGTAAACATTATTCATTATATTTCTGTGGTGCCACTTCTGTTTCGGGACTCTAAACCCAGTACCTTGTCTTATACTGGTTACAGCTACCAAAGTAATTGTTTTTTGAACTCAACTATCAAATGTCTTACCTTTTAAATCTGACATCTTGATTGACCTGGAATGGCTAGAGACCTAGTCCCTTGGGCACATAGGTGGGGTGGGGGGGAGTTCTTGGGTTCAAACCTCCTATTACAAGTCTGAAGCTCTGCCCCCCGTTTGTTGGTTTTTTTGTATTTTTTAGTGTTTTTTCGGTTTTTGGCCTGCAGGGCTAGCAGTTTTTAGGCTAGCAGCACCAAAATTTCAGGGATTTGTTGGGAGACTCTCCTGATGATTCTACCCAGGTTTGGTGAGGTTTGGCTCAGGGGGTCCAAAGTTATGGACTCCCAAAGGGGGTGCCCCATCCCCCATTGTTTTAATTGGAGCTAATAAAAGGTGGGGGCTACACCTTTGAGGGTCCATAACTTTGGACCCCGTGAACCAAACTTCACCAAACCTGGATGGTATAATCAGGAGAGTATCCTAAAGATACCCTGAAATGTTGGTGCTGCTAGCTTAAGAATTGCACCCCTTACAGCAGATACACCCCAAATTTCCCCAGATTCTCCTTTTAAATCCACCCCTTTGGCATGGATTTAAAGGGAGGATCTGAGGTCCCAGTTTAAGCATCATTTTCAATGTTGTTTTAACTGGGAGGCCCAGATTCTCCCTTTAAGGTGGATTTAAAAGGAGAATCTGGGCTCCCTAGTTTAAACACCATTGAAAATGATGCTGTTTGGGGTGGATTCCAGCATCACAGTGGCTGCCCATGGGGGAAGGGGGTGCAAAACTCAGGTTTTGCACCAGGCTCCATTTTCCCTAGCTATGCCTCTGCCCAGAGGGGAGGGCAGAAGGGACTGCTGGCTGCTAGAGTCCATAGTAAAGTGGGAGAGGCAGGAAAATGACAAATCTTCAGATGGGATCTGTTGAGGACAAGTTATTTATTTAATCCACTCACCCTAGGAAAATCACACCATCACGGTATGGAGTAACATAAGCAAAATACAGACAGGATTCTGCTCTGAGAAACAGACAAAATCTCATTTTTATCCCTCAGAAAATGATAAAGAAAGGGGACTAGACAGGGGGCCCTTCTGGTCTGGAGTTTTATTGAAAAGGATAGTTTGAAAGGCAAAAGATCTAGAATGGGACTCTTCCCATTTACCTTCCTCTTAGAGAAAGCCCTACGAACAAAAAAAGGATTATTTGTATTAACAATGGAGTCCCACTTTGCTGCACGCATTTCTAGTTGTGAGCAGTTGTACCTTTTCTCACAGTTGGCGATGGGCTGAAACCGCCTGCAAATAGATGCCTCCCCCATTGATTCTATCAGCTAAAGTCAACCTGCCAAAAATAGCCTGTGAAAATGGAATGCACTGCACAAGTTTGGGGAACCAAGAAATTCTGTTTGAGGAACCAAGAAAATAAATGACTGCATTTAGTGCTTTGTTGCTGCTTTGCTTTCCCTTGCAGAATATCAAGTACAAATTTACAAATATGATCATAGAAGACCAGGTGCTTAATTCTCAGAAGGAAGCAGCTCATATCATTAATGCCGTGTGAGTATAAAGCTATTTTAATAGAAGGAGATTTTTTTAAAAAATTGGATGCTGAACTGAACTTTGGCTTTTCTCTAAAGGCCGGAGGAATTTTTGTGCAATGTATTTTGTATTTCAAATGCAAAAACATAACAAAAACTTGGGGCTTCTTTATATTGATGGTTGTGCAAATTTGACTTCCTTGTAAGTTTGACTTAAATTTGTTTGACTTAAATAAAATACAAATTTGACTTAAGTTTTACGCTGGATTGAGAAATGAAGTTATTTCCCTTTCATTTGTGTCCTGCCGCTTGTGCTCATGTATAAAATAACTGTTGTAAAACTGTATCGTTGCAATGACTACAGTAAGCATAATTGTGTGTCGTGTTTTCTATGCCCACATAAATTGTTCAGTTTTGTTATATATCATTCATGAATTAACCTGATTTAATTTAAGCAATATTAAATCTCAATGCTGTAATGATTAACAGAAATTTCAATGCTGGTAATTCAGTTTTGCTGCCCTAAATTATCTTTTTTGGTTTCGATTGGATTTTGGTTTCAATTGGATTCGGCATTCTACTTCCCTTCTATCCCTAGATTGTAGTTAGTTGCTCTGCTGTACTAATCAACGTCTGTTGCCATGCTCTGCTGGGGAATAATTTCTTTTGTTGCTCCTTTGTCATCAATAATAATGTTTCTTATACTTAAACAACATGTTTTTGTTCTTGGAGATGCTTAGTTAACAAAGCATTATTTAGCTTGGAAATCTCTATATCAAACTGCACTACAAGGTGGTGTATGAGTGTATATTCTCATAACAGAGAATAATTTGCTTATCAGTGGGAGAACCCTAATAATAGGTGGCATCTGTCATCTTCCACAGTGTTGTCCAGTCATCTGTGTCTCCCCCATCCAAACATTAACATTATTTCTCTAATATTTTTTTTCTTGTAGTACTATTACTACAAGAGAGACCATAGCCAGCAATAATACTGATAAGGTCTTATTTCTGTTCTCAATAGGGGTTGCAAACTCATGGACTTATCTTTTCAACATTGCACAAACACCATGACATCACTTCTGATGTGATATGGAAGTGACTTCATGGTGTCAGCACTATGTTCTAGATTCACCACAAACCCTGGTTAAGTCATAGAGTTTTAGGTAAATGCTGGAGCATCACCAAACATGATAATGTCTTTTCTGGGTTACACCATAAATGACTTCCTGGGATCTGCATAACATTAATTGTCCACTTCCATTTTCCCTGACATTTCCCCCCAACAATGCAGGTAGAGGGCAAGAGGCCAATCCAGAACTCAAATGGTAGATCTTTCAGGATTGTAAACTATTTCGTTGGTCTCCTCCAAAGCAGAACAAAAAACTGCTTAAGCTATGACTCCAGATATGTTGCCAGGGAAAAAAGGACTTCAGACATCATTAATTATACTACCCATTCTGTGAGAACCTGTCTCAATTGTTAAAACGGTTTCCTGAATTTTTAGAGTTTGTTAAGGCTTGTTTCCTGCCACGAGACTATAAATAAATATGTTTCCTGTGGAGCATCTTTATTTGCTGTTGCAGCTCATATATTCAGTATAAATTTGTCCAGTCTATTGTAATGGTGATCATCTGATTTGCCTGTTATGCTTTAAACTAGTGGTTAAATTTCTCTTCCTCCTTCCATTCTTATGTCCAAATGGCATATATGAATATTTTATTTGTACTTTGTAACGTATGATTATGAGTTCTTTTGTATTGCAGTGACATACGATTATGAACAATAAATTTAAGGTTGAACTTAAGTCTTAAGACATACTGTAAAACGTAGACAAATAATATGAGGTTCCTGCTTCTTTCTGCAAGCATGGTCTTTCATTTTAATACTGCAAGGAGATGTTTTGATACAAGTGCAGAACTGTGGGAAGCTTTTATATCTGGCACAACTTGAAAGTTTTCCCGTTACGTTTTCGTGCATGGAAAGAAACAGTTTAAAAACCTTCTTTGGTATAAACTTTCCCAACCCTAGATCATCCCAGATAAATGTTTTGTTTTACTTTAATTGGATTATATATTTCAAATGTTAAGTATACCTAGAATAATATTAATTAATGTCCAAGAAGATCATTTGAGGGTGGTATTGTGACTGTAAGATGTTTTATGCTGAAGATGTCTTTGTTTTTTAAAATCTGTATTAGACCTTCAATCTGTTGTATATATTCATACATTGTCTTACATGCAACTTATACATAACTTAAAATGTGAGAGCTTATCACAATCTTATAACATTTATATACATTTAACCCATTCCTAAATTGCTCTCTAACTGCTCCCCTGCATCCTCCCTCCCCTTAACCCCATCCCTAACCCTCCCCCTTGACTTCCCCTCTCTATCCTTAAGATAATTCGTCTAGTTTAACGACTTGATTTCCTGATCCAATATTATATATATATCTTAATCTCTATATTTACTTTCAAATTATTACAAACATTTCTTAGTCTAGCCATAGCAGAAACAGCCAAAAAGTTACTTAGTCTAAGTGTTTTCTTAATATTTCACTGGAGATATTTCCATATTGTGTCTTTTTGATTGGTAAATTGTCCAAGGTAGCAGAACCTGTTCATAATTTTCAGCAGGTAACCCCTTAACCTGAAAGGAAAGTCTATCTATTATATACAGAGTCTGAACTTTCTCCCTCCACTCTTCCAGCGTTGGTAACTGGTCCGTTATCAGCTGGTGCCTTCAAAAACTATGTCAATCAGAATAGCTGTTAAGTCTGACACAAAGAAAATTCATCTCAGAAAAAGGGAGGTATGGAGTTTTCATCAGTTAGGCAGATTTAAACTAGGTGGTTTGTCTCCAGAGCCTTTTAATAAAGTTTGCATAAAAATAACTTTCCCCAGTCCCATTCATTATCATTGGTCTGTTCTGCACAGCACAAGTAAGACATCCTGAGGATGCAAAAAAAAAATCATCTTGAGGAGGAACTCTGCACAACTTTTCCCCCAAGATGTCCTCAGGATGCCTGATTTCAGCCCAGGTCATCTTATTTGGAAGACACTAGAAGGAGGATTTTTCCCCTTCTAGTTCTCTGCAAGATGTCTCCTGCCAGGCTGTGTAGAGTTCAGGAGCTTAGGAAGCATCTTATGTTGCTCATCTTTTTAAAAAAGCCACCTGTCTCATGTTTGTTCTGGGCAGCACAGGCTTCAGAGGAGAAAAGAGGCTTTTCCCGCCCGTCCATTAAGCTCTCTGGTCAGTTTCCTCCTCAGCTTGTGCCCAGCATTTTGTGTACTGCTGAAAGGAATCTCCCTGCCTCCATTTGCAGAAGGTTGCCCCAGGATGTTTGCTCTGGTGGCTCCAATCCTAAGTGCCATTTCAGCCTGAAGAGTAAATAATTGTACTCAGCTTACCCTGCCTATTTTGGCCATAGATGGGGGTTTTTTTTGTGGATTCTGCACGGGCTGACTTCACCAGTCTCGGCTGGGTAAAAACACTGGTTTTTTATGAGCGAGGAAAATGAAAAACGGCTGCATCCACCCGGTGCTGAGCGAATGGCACTGGGTGGATGCCACAGTTTTCCAGCACGCCACTTTTTATTTTAAACTTTCCTCCTTGTCCCTTCATAGCTCCATCAGGATGAGGGGACATGCCCCCAGCCCTCCAACCCCCAGGCCATTGCCAGGGCCTCGGGGGCATGTCCCCTCATCCTGACGGAGCTGTGCAGGGATGAGGAGGTAAGTTTGAAAACAAAAGCGGCGCACCTCATGCAGAGGCGCCACTGTCACTGTGGCAACTCCGGGGCCACCCGCACACATTTGTGTGAACGACCCCAGGCTGGCGCCAGTGTCATGTACACTGGTGCCCCAGCGCTCCACGGCTCGTGCAGAATCCACCTTTATTTTGAAGTAGCTATGTTTGAGGATACACAGACAGGAATACAAGAACCTTAGCCACTTGGAAGATGGGTCTATGGCCCATTAAAAAGCATTTGGGCAATGGATGGTAGACCAGTCCTCTGAGCAGCTAAGATTTTCTTATTCATGTCTGCGTATGTTCGAATGCTGCTCCTCCAAAATAAAAATAAATATGAAAACTATCTATTGCTGGAATTGGCAGGGCAAGCTGAGTACAACCATGTGCTCTTTGGGCTGAAAAGGCACCCAGGACTGGAGCCTGCAGAGCAAACATCCTGGGGCAACCTTCAGCAAATGGAGGCAAGGATAATCCCTTCAGCAGCACACAAAATGTTGGATGCAAGCTGAGGAGGAAACTGACCAAAAAGCTTAACAGATGGGCAGGAAAAGCCTCTTTTCTCCTCTGACGCCTGTGTTGCCCAGAACAAACACGAGAGGTAGCTTTTTAAAAGACATTCCCAGGACGTCTTATTTTGGGTGCAGAGTAAAAAGAAGTCGCCTCTTTTTAAGATGTCCCCCCGACGTCTTTTTTGTGCTGTGCGGAATGGGCTAATGTTCTCCCTGTCTGCTAACTGCATGAGTACTTAAAAAAAACCCCACAAGATGACTTTTCAACATAAAGGTTATTAGTTTAAATAAGTGGCATCTAGCAAGCTTAATCTTAATGTTGTCTCATTAACAGGATATTTACAATGCCTTTATTATATGCTTGAAAGCAATTAATAAAACACCACAGTTTGAACTTCATAGTTTGTACACTGAAAGCTAGGATCTTTATCCATGGTACAGCGGATAATGAGGTTAGATGAGATAATGTGGTCATCAGTATGCTTTTTCACTTCGGATGTTATTATTAAGGCACCAAAACGTTCCTTTATTCTTTTTCTATAAAATGATTAATATGACATGTCAAATAAAAAGTGAGTTCAGAGGTCTAAGATTACATAATTTAATTATCAGAGAAGTAGGATATTAAGATACAGATGTAATTGGAGGACCGTGTTATGTTAATATTCCGTGACTCTTCACTTCTTCTTGCCAAGCATTGAGATTCCCCAGTTCTTCAGCCACTTCTGAAACCTGTAAATCCAACCATATCCATAATGGAGAATAACTGAAAAGAACCTGAGTTGGGAGGCAGTGATTTGGATCCAAAGAACTGAGCTTGTCGATATTCTTGTCAGTATTCTCAGAGGAATTGCTCAGGTTTTTTTTTCTTTCAACAGCTGGCCCTCCCAAATGATTCAATTTGGGATGCAATAAAAGGCACTGGTGCTGGAGACTAGAGAAACCTTAGTCAAGAGCCCTCTGGTTCACTGTATTAGCTGCACAGTTCTTTGGAACTTGCACTGAAATACTAAGTTACTGCAGGCAAAAACAAAGAAGAAGAAGAAGAATTGGTTTTTATAGCCCACTTTTCTCTACCTTTAAGGAGTGTCAAAGCAGCTTACAATAACCTCCCTCCCCCAACTTTGTGAGGTAAGTGAAACTGAGAGAACTCTGAGAGAACTGTGACTAGCCCAGGGGTAGGGAACCTGCGGCTCTCCAGATGTTCAGGAACTACAATTCCCATCAGCCCCTACCAGCATGGCCAATTGGCCATGCTGGTAGGGGCTGATGGGAATTGTAGTTCCTGAACATCTGGAGAGCCGCAGGTTCCCTACCCCTGCCTACAACTATAGCTTCTATTCTTTTGCATATGTCCCCTACTCTTTCAAAATGCTGGTCCTCCTCACAGAGAAAACAATACAACCACATTGCGTGCAGTAGTATGGAATTTGTCCATACTGAGGCATTTTGTTCAAAACAGAATGCTAACCTTCTCCAGGGATACTTTTCTTCATACAGCCCCCCTACCCATCATGGAGGGCTGCTCAGTGGTAAAAACTATGGTTTGTTTAAGGCTTACTAGTTTTGTATCACTGTGAGGGATATGCATGTGTCAAGTTGGAAAAATCAGAACGTTTTCAGCTGTTATCAAGTAGTGCCTTCTATGAAGAAATAATGGGAGACATAATTGGTGTAAAATGTTGTGATTGGGGGGTATGATAGCAGTTGCCAGGATCACTGTGGGAGTACATGAGTGTTACTATGTTAGCTTTTGTTCCTAGAGCACTCTAAACTTGGTTGCTGTGCAAACACAGAATTATAATCAAGTCAGTCAACAACAGCCCCTGAATAGAAGCCATTTGGCATAGTGGGGGCACTTCATTTGTTTACTTCAATGTTGTTATTTTTGAAAAAAAAAACACCCTTATTTTTCCAGTGAGCAAAAGGTAAGATATATTTAGCAAGTTCAGGATGCAGCAGCTTCCAACACCTTCTGGACCTTTTTTAAATTATTGTTTGAATAAAAACAATTTCTACTTTTAAATATACCACACAATACAGTTATATGCTACATTAAACATTATATATTTTCATGCTGTCAAAATAATAATGGAAGTTTAGGTGAGGTACTTACAATCTTGTCAAATCTGAGAAGCTAAGCAAATTTGACCCTGGCAAGTATTTGGATGGGAAACCTCTCAGGAAGACTAAGGGCATGATCTGGAGGCAGGCAATGGCAAGCAAGCCGCCTCTGAATCTCTCTTGCCTTGAAAACCACACCAGGGTTTTCAGCATAAGTCAGATGTAACTTGACAGCAAAAAAAAAAAAAAGATTGGGTCCTAGGCTGCTTCATCCACCCCTTCAAACGAAGTGGGGAGGAGGCGGCAGGTTTTGGCTGCTGACTGGGGGCAAGGGGGAGCCCAGTCTATGTTCACAGGAGGGGTCTGATTCGGAACTGGGGGTGGCACAAGGAAAGGGCATATTTGGACCTGCTCCAGACTGGCCCCTCTCTCTTTGGAGACAGCAGACAGAGGAGGCAGAGATTGAGACATATACAATTTAGTACCCAATTGGTCTCCAAAGCTGAATTAGATATGGAACAAAATGCTTTCCCTCATCAGCTCTATTTCAGGAATTTTCCTGTGCCAAAATGAGCACGATCTTTTGCTTCTCCTCTGATACTGTCATCACATTTAAAAGCTAACCTAGTAACACAGAACAGTCTAGGTCTCTGGAATTCTTGGATGCAGAGAAAAGAAATTCAAACCACAGGAGTATTGTAGATTACTATCAACAGCTCTCTGCACCCAAAAGTGATGAACTACAAAGGAAAAAAAATCAGAGATCAAAGGGACACTAGAAGAAAAAGAAAGAAAAACAAATATGTGGGAGAATTCTCAAAGAGAATGTTCTCAGAAGATGAATGACTGCCGGCCTATACTAGCAGTCCACTGTATCTGTCTCGGCCTCAGGCTTAAAAAGCTGTGCACAGCATATGCTAATGTGTCAGGGAGAGAAAATAAATGCCAAGTTACACTGCTTCACAGCGAATTCTGCCAAGAAGGTTCCTCGGAGGGGTCTTTTATTCACAGAGCCTAGATTCATTTGTTTGGCTTATTTGAACAAGTACAGAAGATATAGGCCTTCTGAAGAGAAGAAGGAATTGTTTAATCAGATAGTGGGGATTGCTGCTCCCCCACATTTGATGCAAAAAATAATGTAAGGGTTTAAAGTAAACTGTAACTTTCAACTACAGCAGATGCTGATGTGATGAAGCCCTGTTAATCTGCGCTTCAGTAATTTTGAGGATAAGCTTTGGCCATACCTACCCACAGCTTGCTGCAGGGGTATCAAACGTTCCAGTAAGGTCCTCACCTGGTGGGCCACTGCGAGTAGCAGAGTGCTGGACTAGATGGACTCTGGTCTGATCCAGCAGGCTTGTTCTTATGTTCTTCTTATGTTCTCAATGCATTTTGCAAGACCCAATTTTGGGTACCTTGTAATAATTTTAGGAAGTATAAGTATTGTCCTGTGTATTGCGTATATTCCTAGTTCCCTTTATCTTTGGAGATTTAGAGAAGATACCTGTCTTGCTCACAAAGTGCTGATCAGCAATGGTGACTGGACAGACACCAGTGTGGGCTAAACTGTCCAGGCAACTGGTCTGTGAAGACCAATCCACATAAGCTGAGCACCTGAAAAAGGCCCTAACTTGAAATACATATCATTCCTATCAGTGTCCCTCATGATTTTTGCTATGAAGGATGCCTGGGGGAAATACTCTCACAAGATTAAAAAAAAATGTCAATCCAGAATCTTGCTAAAGCAATTGATGCAAAGCAATTCTTCTTGAACTGGATTCTAAGTCCTATGAGAGACACAACTAAAACAAAATATACTTTGATATAGGAACTCCTAGTGTGGTTGCAATTTTAAACATTTGTAGGAGTTTCTTTTTCTCTTGAGCGTTAACAGGTAGACTTGGAGAAAGGATTTATGCTAACAGTGCAGGAATAGTGACACGTTATTTGACAGTGTTCAAAAATTCAAAGTGTGAAATGTTGTGGAAATAATAAATTAACTTCCAACTCATATGTAAATTGGTTACATGATTGCCAATCAATATGTAAGGACAGAAAGTCCATTTGAAAACAGATTGCAGCTGGCCTTGCGTAGGTAAGGCGATTAATCATCAGGAGGTGTCTGAGGGCATAGGCTATAAATTTCAGAGACTGATGCATTCATAGAGAAGGGGGGGGGGGAACTCCAGCGACACAAATGATGAATTCTGCTTATTATGAAAACTACTTCCTCATTTAAAAGAAAACAGATTTATGGGGATTGATGTGGGAGAAGGGAGTAGAATTTTTTTATTATTAAGTAAGCATGACAGCACACTGCAGCATTACGCAAACACAGAAATGCTATTCCTGGGTTAAGCTCATGGGCCACTTCTAAATCCTCTTGGCACCTGCAAACCCCCAGTGTCATGCAACTGTAATGAAATGATGCTAACATTCAGTACTGTTTTGCAAACAGTACTGTTTTGCAAACAGTAGACTAACACCAATGAAAACTTTGCGCTGGCAGTTTCCAGTCAGCAAAAGGCGGGTGGAGACTGAGTGTAGAGTGGGAGAAGCAAAACGTTGTCAGCATTCTGTCCCTGGTCAAGTCTCGTTCAACAGCAACTATAATGTTTCACCAGCAAAAGAGGGTAAGCAAGAACATACCCAATGGAATCAATGAAGAGCTTCAGATGATGTCTACCTTTCTGCCCCACCCCCCCCGCCCCGAGTAGCTGCCTTGTCAGATTAATCAATACATTAATTAAAAGCTTCAGCAGCTCACTTATCAAAAATCATGGCATACAGGTACGTCATTTTGCTCCCAAATCTAGAAAAGTGTAAGTATACAAGTTGTGTGTGTGTGTGAGGGGGGGGGGTGTCTTTCAATAAGAAGAAAACAGTGAATGACCAAGGATATACATTTTTAACAAACAGATAACACTTATTTTCTCATAGCCCTATTTTGCCTCAGGACACCACGCTCACCCACCAGTAATCTCAACTCTGCCCACCGTAAATATAGCTGCAAAAACAAAGCATCTCACACAGCTGATTCAAAGAATGACTCTGACGCCTGCTCGGGCTCATTGCTCTAGAACGGGGGTTTCTAACCGGCAGCTCCCAAGCTCTTTCTGTGCAGCCCTCCAACCTGCTTGTTTGCTACTATCACTCTCAAGGCATTTTCCTTTAGACCAGGGGTGGGGAATCTTTTTCCTGCCAAGGGCCATTTCGATATTTATAATTTATATAATTTATCTACTATAATTTATCTATAATTTATCTGGCCCCTGCCTGGTGGAATGCTCTCCCTCCAACTGTCCGGGCCCTGTGGGACCTCAATGCATTCCGCAGGGCCTGTAAGACTGAGTTATTCCGCCGGGCCTTTGGAGAGTCCAGCCACTGATAGGGTGCCTGGAAACAGCTATAACCCGCTGTTCCCTTTGTAGGAGTTTTAATAGCTGGATGCCATCTTTATTTTAACTGATATAGAAATTGAATGCTGCTTTTAAACTGTTTTAATGTTTAACATATTTATTGTCCTATTACTGTTGTGAACCGCCCTGAGCCCTCCGGGGGAGGGCGGTATAAAAGTAGAATAATAAATAAATAAAATAAAATAAAATAAATAATCGATATTTATGATATAATTGTGAAGAGGGGATTGGAATTTGTGCCGTTACTGCTAACACCTGCTACTGTGCTTTGTTTATTCTATTACGTACTGTTACCTTCCTTGCCTTTTCTATTGGCGCTTTTCCCAGACTGGCCTGGCTGGGTGTGAGAATGATCTTGAGTGGGCTGGGCTGGAGTTCTCTTGAAGTTCTGTATGTGCTTTTTGAGTCATTGGCTACAAGGCCTTGGATGGACCTAGCTTAGCAATAAAGTTTATTTCTTTTTATGAAGATCCCTGTTGTCTGGACTCAGTTCGTTACAATAATATCATTCACAGGCCATATAAAATTATCAGCTTAAAAATTAGCCTGCATTTAATTAACTCAGCCCTAATGTGATGGCTGGAACTGTTTCTTTTTATTATGATGATTCACTTAATATAAATGTATGTTGCTATGAAAAAAAAACCTCCTAGATTCATTGAATTTCGAGTCCAGCCCCCTTTGCCCATCCTGGCACGTGCATTTTAACTCTCCCTCTCCCCTGAACACTACCCGGTTTCTGATTCCCTTCTCTCCTTCCCCCTGGCTCTTTCTGACTTGGCCCTGCCTTGTTCCTCTCCTGATTCCCACCTCTCCCGTTGTCCCTGCCCCAAGGCAATGCAGCTAGTAGGTCACTGGGTCTTTGGGGGTGCCCAGAGGCTTTTTAGGACCAAGTGGCACGGCAGGTGACAGCAGTAGTGGGATTCAAATAATTTAACAACTGGTTGTTTACAAGCACCATTTCAACAACCGGTTCTGCCGAAGTGGTGCAAACCGGCTGAATCCCACCACTGTGTGGCAGCTCCCACTTGTGCCGGTTTGGTCCTCATGCCTGCCTGCCTCCATTGTCTGAGCAGCCTGGCGGTGGCGGCAGCTGGGCATGGGAGGGATGGGCAGCGGCAGGGCAGGGCATGTGCCAATTTCCTGCCTGAGTTTCATGGCTGCAGCCAGACTGGGCCGGTATGGACATTAGCACCACAGTGCGGAGAGGGGCAATCTGAACAGCATTTGGAGCAGGGCCAGACCAAATGATTTCGTGAGCCTTATATGGCTCTCGGGCCGGACATTCCCCATCCCAGCTTTAGACCCACACTTTTCTTCCTGTCCCTTTCTTGCAAAACCCCCACAATAATAACATTGTTTCTTCAGGTCTCCATGGTTCCTTCTGTCAGCGCTCTCTGGGTCTTATCCTCCATACCAGCATTTTGGCCATTCTGGGTGCTTTGGTAGCCATGCCACTACGCTTCTTCACTCTCTCCCTCCACCAGTGTAGATGTCTGGCCTGTTTTGCAACAATGATAGGAATTCAAAAATCAATGTTGAAAGATATGTCAAAACATTGAACCTATTGCAGATGGGATTCCGGAACAAATTCTGATTGAAATAAGCACAAAAGGGAATAAGAATGTTTCAGAATTTATTTGAAGTATCAACAGAAGACGCAAGTAACTTTTTTTAGATGGAATTAACTGATTTGCAAAGGCAGTGGTCATCTCAGACACATCTACTAAGAAAATTTATTTCTTTTCTGGTCTACCAGATATATTCATCAACCTAAATAAATTTGCTGCAGGCATGTTTGCAGTCTTTGGCACCACTCTGTGAACAATTTTTTTCCAGGATGAAAACTGTGAAATCCAAGTGTAGGTCAAGACTTACAGATGAATAATTATATGACATTTTAAGGGTGCCTATCACAAACATTGACTTGGTCATTAATGCCTTGGCTAACAGAAAACAGCCACAAAAATCACATTAACTAGGTAAGCATGACTTCTTAAAAATTAAATCAGAGTGGGGCTCCGATATGGGTAGGTGGCCCAATAAAAAATCTAGAAGGAATTCAGTTCAATTTTTTGCAACATTCTTGGACTACCCAACTGTGTTGCGTATGTCAGCCTATGTCTAGAAATGGGACTAAATCTTATGACTACAAGAGTCTCTGTTTAAGCAAACAGAATATATGCCTCCAGAAATTTAAAGTGTATTCCTGATCTCCTGCAATCAACTGGAATTCTAAAAGAAGGGACAGTTCTTAATACAAGTTAATACCGCCTAAAGCTAGTGGATGCTGCACTACACAAAAGTGAATCACGAGAAGTACATAGTAGGGAAAGTGCCAAGAATCTGAAAATGTAAATCTGAATGTTTCTTAAATCAATTCTGTAAAGCAAACTCTTATCTAACAATATTGTTCATTAGACACGATATTAAATATTGCAGCTCAGTTGGACAACTGCGAAATTATGTCACATGGGGAAATATTACTTCCTTGTTTTCACTAGGAAGGCTGCTGGTGATTCGTTTTTATTAACAAGCATCAGTATGGTCATAAATCTGTCATTTTAACACTGATTATAAGCTGTTTACTCTCCTCTGCAAAACCATTATGCATAAAAGTCATTTTACAGTCTACAAATTGGGTGTTTACAGGTTGACATACAGCGGTGAGAAGCTGCTGAAGCTGTTTTTGGACATACGAGAATAGTGGACTTTACTTCATTCCATCATGAATATTTTTTTGGAAAAGTTAGACCAGTTTTAGTTCTTTTAAAGTAGCTGCTCGTAGTATGCATCTTCAGACACAGAACAACACTCAAAACTACTGGAAGGAAAATCTAGCATTAACCTAAGCATAAATAATTGTGCAACCCAATACTAGCCGAACGTCAAAACACATTTCTCGATCAAGCACTTGCAGTGCTACATAAAATGGTCTATTCTCTATCTTGGCAGGCTGGCAAGATGGCATTACGCCAGTGCCTACATTATAGACTAAGCAAAAATCAATGCTTTCAAATCAATTTTAAACTTCTTAAAAATTAAATCAGAGTGTTAAAAACACTTAAGATTCAGCTCTAAGGTTCTCTTTTTAAAATCACCTGATTTAAAACAAAATTTGAAACTCATCTGAGCATAATGCAAACAGTAATTTTTTAGAACTGACCCTATCATTCCTTTGTGAAAAGCTGCTGCTTCTCTTTGTAGAAGAACAAACGATATTTTTGTCAATCATACAGCACAGTACTTCTTATACTAATTTTATAGGTTAGTGATGCTGTCCAGAGACTGGCAAGTCACTAAAAGTGTCACCCACAGATCCACCTGGGTAGCCTTTAACTCCTGACCTATTCTGTAGCTACTACCTGCTCTTGCTTCCAGTTGAGATTGTTTACTCTTCCTGGATGAGGGTAGGACAGGACAGGAAAAAGTACTTATACAACACAGAAAAGAGGCAGCTAAAAGGAACAGAGGAAAGAAGAAGCAACTTCTAGTGTTGATTCTAGCAACAGCCTGCCTACAAAAACCTGGCAAGACTGCCAATTGTAGGAGACACCATATAAGTGGTTTATGTGCATTAACAGCCCATCTAATGGGGCCAGGGGCCAGCTGCAGTGCTGCAGCGGCCCACCACTCCCAAGGAGGCTTCTCAGTGGCAGAGGGAGGCTGAAAAATGCCCCACGGGTTGCAGGAAAGCAGCCATTGGGCTTTCTGGTGACATAAGCCCAAAGCCCTGGCCACCAGTGCAACAGGTGCAACAGCCAAGTGGGAGCCAACTAATGTTGGCCCCTCCCCCGACCATGCTCCCACTACACCGGGGGCGAAGGCACAGGGACACTGGCACAGTATCCAGCAATGTGTCCCACCTCCAGGAAGGGCTGTGGTGATGGAATTACCCCTCTGGCGGGGGAAGTGCCCCAGGGAGGACAAATCTGCTGATGTGGCCCTGTGCCACACCCAATGGTGGATTCGGGATGGGGCCGGAAGTTGTCTAAAAATAAGAAATCCATTATTGCATATAATTTTCAAAAGTGTTACATATTTTTAAGCTTCCAAGGTTACATAAAGTCTTTATCCAGTTTAAATACTGTTTGCATATACTTGGATTCAGGACAGGGGTCTCCAATGTCTCATATCCAGACACGTAGCAGCAATGGGGACATCCCGGGCAGCCAGTCCCAGGCGCCACCATCATCTGGGCTACTGAAGAGAGATATTGTTGGGAAGTGACTAGAGTCTTGGACCAGAACTGGGGAGACCTGAATTCTAATCCCTCTGCTGCCACATAGTTTAAGCTAGTCATACTCTCCCAGCTGAATCACCCTTATAGGGTTTTCATGAAGATAAAATGGAGAAGAACAGAATCATGGATCTGTTCCACACAGCACAAAAAAGATGTCTGTGGGACATCTTAAAAAGAAGCGACTACATCTTTTCACTCCACGTACCCAAAATAAGATGTCTATAAAAGAGGCGGATTTTGGTATACTTTGCAGACAGCAAAGAGATCAGAAGGGGGAAAAGGCTGTTTCCCGCCCAACCATTTTGCTCTCTCAACCTTTTGTCAGGCACAGGTTGAGGGTGAAACTGACCAGAGAGCAAAATGGTTGGGCGGGAAACATAAGAGGCCTCCTGAGCTCTGCGTTCCACACAGTCGGGCAGCAGATGTCTTACAGGCAGCTTAGGGGGAAAGGGTGCACTTTGAAGCATTTTTTTTAAAAAAAAATAAGACATCTTGAGCAGAAATAAGGTGTCCTAAGTATTTCAGCTAAAGAGTGTATCTTAAACACACTTGTATTTTTCTCAAAGGAAAATTAAAAATGCTTACCATAGAGCCCCCTTTCCCTTTAAAGTGAAACTTAAATATTTACAATTTAATTAAAATACAGAAATTCTTGCAGACTGAAGAAATAATGATTAGAAGAGAATAAGACACATATAGCAATCACTGGAGACCACTGTTGATGTAGCATTACTGCCATCTACTGTTCGGAGCCATGTGACTCACTTGCCTCCTTTTTCAAGCTGAATAGTCTTGTCCAAATGCCACACGTGCCAGTCTCTGCTAATTTCAACAGAAACCAAACTTTTCTCTTGGGGGTTGGCTGTCAAGGGCTAAATAATGTGTTTACCATGTTTTGGACAACTGGGCATTGTGAAAGAAAGCTGCGTGAAGATTAAGGACAATTTGGAGACTTGACAGGTACCCCTGGGAGGGCAGGGTTGCCGGATCCAGGTTGGGAAACTCCTGGGGATTTGGGGGTGGAGCCTGAGGAGGACAGGGACCTCAGCGGGATACAATGCCATCGCGTCCATGCTCCACGGCATCCATTTTCTCCAGAGGGACTGATCTCTGTAGTCTGGAGATGAGCTGTAATTCTGGGGGAGGGGATCCCCAGGTCCCACCCACAGCCTGGCATTCCTAAAACTGAGCATGTGCTGTGGGTGTACACAATCCTTCCTCCCACCCTTTTCTCGTGTGGATTTCTCTTGCCTTCCAGGATCTGATGTTACCATACAAGATTGCCCCCAAAATGTAATTTGAAATGGGACTGCAAACCATTATTTTGCATAGACCTGCAATCAGTGGTGGGATTCAAATAATTTAACAACCGGTTCCGGTGGTGGGATTCAAATAATTTGACAACTGATTGCATATAAGTACCATTTTAACAACCAGTTCTGCCGAAGTGGTGCGAACCTGCTGAATCCCACCATTGCCTGCAATGAATTCCTAAGCAGTCTGTTGAAGTTAGTGGGTTTAAAAATATGTGACCTCTGCTTAGAACCGCACTGCCTGTTAGCTCTGATTGTGTCAGCACCAATGCAGGCATCATTTAGGGTTCAAGCAAATGACAGAAGGGAAGGAGAAATGTATTTTTGGGTAACTGGAAACCCTTGATGGACTATTTGGGCAAAACAGAAAAAAAACGAACTGATGATTTGTGGATTTAGGGTTAGAAGTTCATAAAAATCAGGCTTAATATAGAAAAGCATGAAATTTACTTGCAGCAACTATTAACATCTACTTTTTCCCCAAAGAGTAATGCCCTGTTCCACATAAAGACCTAAGTAAAATTGTACCATCATCTGTCATTTCCTCCGGCCCACCCCCTCCACCTGCTCCGTGTGCCCCATTCTTCGCAGCATGGTCTGAACTAGCTGATGAGTGAGGTGTGTGCAACTTTGGGGGGGCGGGGCTAGGAGGAAATGGCAGATGAAGTTACAATTTTGCTTAGGTCTATGTGGACAGGGTATAGTATTAATATCTTTATGTATTAATATTTAGTAAAATGAAATTGAGAGCCCTACTGTTAAGTGAGAGAACCAGCGAGGTGTAGTGGTTAACAGCAGGTAGACTCTAATCTGGAGAACTGGGTTTGATATCTCACTCCTCCATATGAGCAGCGAACTCTTATCTGGCAAACTGGATTTGTTTCCTTGCTCCAACACATTCAGCCTGCTGGGTGATTTTGGGCTAGTCACAATTTTCTCAGAACACTGTTGTAGCGAGAGGAAGGAAAAGGAGTTTGTGAGCTGCTTTGAGGCTCCTTACAGGAGAGAAAGGGGGGGGGGGTTATCCCCTACGGGGATGGGGCGGTATAATAAATCGAAAAAATAAATAATAAAATAAATCCAAACTGTTCTTCTTCTAATTGTATTTTCATTACATTTCTCTTTCTATTTTCATTACATTTCTCTTCTGTGTTGTTGTTGTTTTTAAGTATCAATACAATTTCTTTTCATAGAAGGGAAGGAGAAATTTGCATGCAGGCAGGGAGAAGAGAGTATTTGTGCCTGTGAATCTGAATTAAGCCATATGGAATTTTAGTAACGAATTGCTATTCTTTTATACTCATCTCTTTACATATTACTGTTTAAGGAATAGTTTAGAACAGTTAACATCATATGAAATTTCTAGATCAAAATGGTATTACAGTAATTTGCTACACAGACTTTGGAAGAAGAAGAGAATAAGGAGGAGGAGGAGGAGGAGGAGGAGGAGGAGGAGGAATTGGTTGGATTTACACCCCCCCTTTCTCTCCTGTAAGGAGACTCAAGGCAGCTTACAAACTCCTTTCTCTTCCTCTTCCCACAACAGACACCTTGTGAGATAGGTGGGGCTGAAAAAGTTCTGAGAGAACACACTGACTAGCCCAGGGGTCTGCAACCTCTGGCTCTCCAGAAGTTCATGGACTACAATTCCCATCAGCCCCTGCCATTATGGCCAATTGGACTAGCCCAAGGTCACACAATAGGCTTCATGTGGAGGAATAAGGAAACAAATTCAGTTCACCAGATAAGAGTCTGCTGCTTATGCGGAGGAGTGAGGAATCAAACCCGGTTCTCCAGATTAGAGTCCACTGCAATTAACCCCAACACTATACTGACTCTTAAAACCAACATTTTCCATATAAAAGGACACTCACAGAGGTTCTCTCAAAGAGCCCAACCCACTTTCTGAAGGCTTAGATAACGTTGAATTATGCACTAAGCAAAAGGACTGCAGCAGTAAATAGTCTTGAAATAACTTCCACGACAGTTCTCAAAAACACAGAAGAACCTGGCATGACCTCAAGGTGGCAAAACCATTAACAGATGTGGGCGAGAGCAACTTGTGTTCCACTATCAGTCTAGAAGGCTGCACAAGCACAGTCGAGGAAGTGGGACTGCACAGAGCCTACAAATAAGAACCCATTTCTTTCAGCTGTCCAGAACTATCAGATCAAAGACTGTACAAACATATGTGCAGAATGTGGGTCACAGCTGAAAAGAAATACAGTTCTAAAAGTTGTCAAAGGCCAGTCACACCCACTCATGCAGAAGACTGCAGACATGTTTGGAAGCCATGCCAATTGTGGTCTAGAAAAGAGGAGGGGAGAGGCAGGGCACCCTGCAAGTCTGCCATCAGACTGACAGGCAGCCATAGATATGCCAGGCTATGCTGGTCAGATATCCACCACCCTGAGCTCATTAAAAGACGACAGGGGTAAAAAAGGACAGACATTGCTGCAGCTGCCCAGCATTCTCCAACAGCCAGTATGATGACATTATCAAATCACATGGATCGCTGGAGACCCTTGTGTACTGTAGCCAAGGACGTAGGTAAGGTGGGGGGGGGGGTGTTTCACAGGTTCAAACCCCCCATTACATGCCCGAAGCTCCGCCCTCCCCACCGCACCCCCACCGGCTGGTCTCCCAGCCAGCAGCCAGCAGTCCCTTCTGCCCTCCCATCCGGGGAGGCCAGAAGAGACTGCTGTCCCTGGCCTTGAAGTGCTGTTTTTATAAGCACTGGCAGGGGGCGGGACTCTGGGGGCAGGGCAGAAGACACTGCCATCCCCCGCCTCAGAGAGCTGTTTTCATAAGCACTGAGGCTGGGGGCAGGGCTTGGGGAGGCATGGCCATGCCCACAGGGGCAGGTGGGGGCATGGCCCCCCATCCCACCCCATAAAAAATCTATACCTACATCACTGACTGCAGCCACAGTGGCAGGACTGGCTATACCCCCTCCCTTGCTAGGCTATACCACCTCCCTTGCCTCCCCACGCTTGTCATTCAGCACTTGTGACCTGGCAACAATATCTGGCCACAAACTCGTAGGCCTCCACAGCTCAAGGCCCTTGGTCTATCCCTGCCAGCAAATGGGGACGCCAAACCCTCAGACTGCAGACATTTCTTCTCTCAGCAGAAGTAGCTTTTGCAAAGGAGACTGGCTTATTCAGATGTCCATTCTAATTTGTGAAATTATTCCAGAAGAGAAAGAGTCTGAAAGATAACAGGATAAAGTGGAGGAAGGTAAATAAACAATGTTCAGCAATTTTTAAAAGAGCATTCAAATAAATAACGCTTATCTTACAGATTTGGAAATCGATTTTCTTCATGAAAGGGTCACTAGGACAAGTGCTGCTGGTGCTAATGAAAGGATGATACTTTACAAACAAAAAGCTGGTAATTTTGCACCCTTGGCATTGGAAAGAAGAAGAGGAAGAGGAAGAGGAAGAGGAAGAGGAGGAGGAGGAGGAGGAGGAAGAGGAGGAGGAGGAGTTTGGATTTATATCCCCCTTTTCTCTCCTGTAGGAGACTCAAAGGGGCTTACAATCTCCTTGCCCCTCCCCCCTCACAACAAACACCCTGTGAGGTAGGTGGGGCTGAGAGAGCTCCAAGAAGCTGTGACTAGTCCAAGGTCACCCAGCTGGCGTGTGTGGGAGTGTACAGGCTGATCACGGAATTCCCCCAGGTGATAAGCTCTCCCACTGAGTTCAGAGCAGCAGAGCAGAGTATCAAACCCGGTTCCTCCAGATTAGATACACGAGCTCTTAACCTCTTATGCCACTGCTGCTGTTATTATTATTAACAAAATAATAATAATTTGGACAGGATATGAAAAAATGGACATTTGTATAACTCCCTGCCTAGCTGAGATGATGAGTGTTAAAATACCTATTAAACAGCTCCATGGTCTTGGTTCCATAGATTTCCTGGTGAGTCAGTGTTTCCAGTCATTTACCACAGTCAGGTACAGATTGAGCAAGGCTGGTTGTGTGTATGTGAAGGTGGCAACAAGCTCTGCCACTGACAAGACTCACTGTGTCTCCTGTGAGAACAGATTCGATGCACAAATTGCATATTTTAGGCCTTTGTGCAGGGTACCTGATCTAGAATACAAAGTCCACAAGATTGTGGGCTGTCCTCATAGATGATGGAATATGCAGGGTCAGGTCAGGCCTTGGTGCTTCCAACCAAGGATGCATTCAATCTACATGCCTGGCACATCTAAAAAGGGTTCTTAATTCATAGGATCTGTGTAGATCTGCAACCCCATGCCTTCGTTTCTCTCTCATTTACTCAACACAAGACACTGTCCAAGTCCCACAATTGTGAGATGTTAAGGCATACTCTAGACACAGTGAGTTTTTAACCTCAGTGTCAATAGGGGAGGTATTTGTAAAGAACAGTCCCCAGGTATTCTCCGATAAGGTAATTCTGGAGTTCATCTGAGAATTGTTTCATTCAAGTATTTCACTACAGAACAAAGTCATAGTTTACCACCTTAGAACCAAAAGATGTGAACTGTGCAAATCTTCTTTGTCATAACTACAGTTTGGTGAATTCAATCCATTTTTCTCTTGACACAAGCCACGACAAACCAAAAACATGCTCTCTCTCTCTCTCTCTCTCTCTCTCTCTCAAACCCCGCCCCCCAAAAAAAAACTAATCCTGAAAGGCGAGGACAGCTTATCAAGACAGACAGTTCACATTGGAAACCAAAAGCCATTTCTATCAGAAAGGGTTCTCTTGCTCATCCTCTAGCAAGAGTTAGTTCAGAAAAGCAGCCGGTGACCTCAACCGTCTCCTTACTCCTCCCCTAGTTTCTCCTCTTCTCTTCCTACATTGCACATAATTTCATTTTCAGGCAAAACGGTGCTGAAGAAAAGGCAGCCAGCATGATTAGATGAACTAATGCAGGGCGACCAGCGGGGAGCCATTTGTTATTTTATCAGTCGATTCAGTTTCTGCAGAATGTTCTCTTTGGAATACCTTCAGAGAAACAAAACAGGCAGCAAACACAAGGCTTTAACTACACAGCAAACCACTGATTGTCTCTTGGATATTCATAAGTTACAGGGCGCCTTCCACCTTTAGATTTCATTTCAGTTGTAATAAGAAGCAATAAATAATTGAGAGACATGCAATAAATTATTCAGGTGAGTGCACAGTTTCCAAGGAATCCTAGCATGAGTCGGAATTAATGGTATAATGCAAGTCAGAGGCAGAAGTTGTGCTGACACCCCACTATTACCACATGCAGGAGTGGCGCTGGGTGCTTGGCGCTTCTCAGCATGCGCCTTCCACCAAGGGGACATATTAACACTTCCTGAATATTTATGGAGCTGAAGTCCCTACTGCCTACTGTGCACTTCTGTTGCTTGGTCATTGGTGCCTATAGAATAGTAAGACTTAACTCAAAAGCTTCTTCATGAGCAAACGGCTGGGACTTTCGTTACCCAGAGATGACAGCGATGTCTTCCAAGTGACCACTGTTCAATAGCACATTGATGCTGAACCAGCATAACTAATAAATAATATAGGTGTAGACTAATTAGAGAGGTGCCCTTTTTAAAAAGAGGAAGGAAACTATCAGGATTTAGCAATGGGACAAGTTTGTATTAGAAGCCTCTATCTGCCATAACAAAGGCAAATAATGTTTCTGCACTACAAACTCAGATCCATTTTAAATTGGTTTAACTTTCGTGTCTCCCCGCAACAAAGATTCTGGCAGTTGTCATTGGTTAACTGTGCCCTTCCTAAACAGAGTTATTGCTTAGGATGACATTTTAAGAGTGCCAAAAGTGTTTGTTATGCCTATCTCGCATCCCAGAACTACAGTTTCATGGAGAAAATAAATAGGTTTTAAATGAGCTTTAATCTGGGTGTAGTTCTTCAGCTTGATTTCACAGTGACATAGGAAGGAGCAGCCATTGAGAGCTGTTTCTTTCTTGTACTGAAGTCTTCATGAGCATGTTGAATAACTGGGATCATACCTTTTATTAGTACCATGCCAATGACCCATTAAACACAGTTTTAAAAGACTTTTGTAAGGGAGAATTGCAACAAGGCTCTGAAGGACAGCATGTAGCGATCTGGGAAGAATAGGGGCCAAGAGAAAAGGGCCCTGCCTTCCCCAATGGAGTCAAAGGAAAAGGAGCAGGGTTCCTGCGGAGATTGGGTGGTAGCCACTCCAGCAATATATAGTTTTCCTTTTTAGGAAAAAAAAACTTTTTGGGGAGCTATCTTTGTAGCTATGCAGACACACATAAGAGAGTCTTAGCTGCTCAGAAGACAGGTCTGCTGCCCATTGAAAAGCATTGGGTTGACCTGCCCTCTGTGGACTGACTGCAGTAAGAAAGTCTTCAAAGATTCTCTTATGTGGGTGTGCATAACTATGAAGATAGCTCCTCATAAATAAAAAAACAAATACAAAACTAATATGGACATCATGACCAGATGAGTACAACTATGTACTTTTCAGGCTGAAAAGGTGCCCAGGATGCAGAGCAAAGGCTCCTGGAGCAGCCTTCAGCAAATGAAGGCAGGGAGAATCCCTTCAGCCGTACACAAAATGTCACCCACAAGCTTCTCGAAACTGACCAGAGGGCAGAATGGTCAGGCTGGGAATGTTAAGTTGCCTCCT
The DNA here is from genome assembly GCF_021028975.2 of Sphaerodactylus townsendi. Classification (NCBI taxonomy): domain Eukaryota; kingdom Metazoa; phylum Chordata; class Lepidosauria; order Squamata; family Sphaerodactylidae; genus Sphaerodactylus; species Sphaerodactylus townsendi. Next base: position 29,560,608 of record NC_059435.1, read on the forward strand.
GAGCTCAGCATTTCACACAGCCAGGCTGGAGACATCTTGTAGGTGGCTTAGGGGGAAAAGGTGCACTTGAGCTGAAATAAAGCACCCCAATGACACAGCCTTGGGAAAAAGGCTGTGCAGAGTACCATCCAAGGATGCCTTTTTTGTGTGTGTCCTCGGGATTCTTGATTTCAGCTGTGCGCAACAGACCATGTTCTTAGTGGGGGTAGCCGGCAGCAGGGGAGCAATTCTGGGGCCTGCTCCTGGCCTTTTGCTCAGGGCACCAGAATCACTAAGATTGTCCTTTGACTGGGAGAAAACCCCACTGAATACATTTGAGCCAGATTCTCAGTAGACTTGCTTATGATTGTAGCATGAAATGTGTGAAAATGTATCTGTAACACTTAAAGACAAAACGTGGAATGAAATTTGAGGAAAGTGCTGGATTGGCCACTGTCAGCTTTTTTGAAAAGTAGCAATAAGGTTCACTTGACAAAATGTTCAAAGAAAGGTCCAGAGAAGCCAGAAGTGCTGTTTTAACTAATGCTTTAAAAATATGCCTTCAGATTTAAGTAATGCAGAGGCTGCATACCATAAGCACAATTCAGAGGGGGAAACCTCTAGTTTCCTCTGAATGAGAGTTTATGGCACAGATTCCTGGGCAATGTCCCAGCATTGTGAAATGGAAGGAAGCAAAATGTCATGTGACTGTGCAGCAATAAAAGCATCCTGAGGAGCTGCTCAGCAGCCACTTCCCACTCTGTATTGGCCACCTGACTGGAAGTCCATCAGGGGTCGGACCACCTGCAATGGTCTTTTGGTTGTTCTGCCTGATTTGACAATCAGCCAGCAAGTAGCAGCTGGTGGAATCTCTTAAGCCAGCCCTCATTCGGCGCAGTCCAGTAGCGAGAGAGGAAAGAAGCTCAGCAATAGGAAGTAGCGTAGTAGGGAAACCATAGAAACAAAGATAAGAAAGCAGGAGACCAAGAGAATTAGCAAGCACAGATATCTCACAGTCATATAGCTGATGCCTCTCTGTCTTCTGATTACCAGCAACTCTCCAACTGCCCTTTATGGTTAACTGAGAACGTGTGATAAATCTATGCAGTTTTATGCATTGTAAAAACAATGTTACATTTTATAAACTCTACTGTTATTTGAAGAGATGCTTCATAACAGTGGCTGTAACCAGGACGTAGGTAAGGGAGGGTTCTCGGGTTCAACCCCCCATTACATGTCCGAAGCTCCGCCCCCCGTTTGTGGGTTTTTTGTAATTTTTTTAGTGTTGTTTCGGTTTTTGGCCTGCAGGGTGCACAGTTTTTAGGCTAGCAGCACCAAAAATTTCAGGGATTTTTTGGGAGACTCTCCTGATGATACCACCCATGTTTGGTGAGGTTTGGTTCAGGGGATCCAAAGTTATGGACTCCCAAAGAGGGTGCCCCATCCCCCATTGTTTCCAATGGGAGCTAATAGAAGATGGGGACTACATCTTTAGGGTCCATAACTTTGGACCCCCTAAACCAAATTTCACCAAACTTGGGTGGTATCATCAGGAGAGTCTCCTAAAGATACCCTGAATGCTTGGTGCTGCTAGCTTAACACTTGCACCCCTGACAGCAGGCACCCCCAAAATTCCCCAGATTCTCCTTTTAAATCCACCCCCTTCAACATGGATTTAAAGGGATAATCTGAGGTCCCCAGTTTAAATATTGGAAGTGATGCTGTTTCAGGGTAGGGGATAATCCACCCCAAAACAGCATCACTTTCAATGTTGTTTTAACTGGGGACCCCAGATTCTCCCTTTAAGTTGGATTTAAAAGGAGAATCTGGGCTCCCTGGTTTAAGCACCATTGAAGGTGATGCTGTTTGGGGGTGGATTCCAGCATCACAGCAGCCGCCCATGGGGGGGGGGGGCGCAAACCTCAGATTTTGGACTGGGCTCCATTTTCCCTAGCTACGCCTCTGCCCAGAGGGGAGGGCAGAAGGGACTGCTGGCTAGGAGCCCGGCTGGTGGGGGGGCAGGGGAGTCTGCTGTCCCTGGCTTTTTAGAGCTGCTTTTATAAGCACTGAGGCCGGGAGCAGGGCTTGTAGAGGCGTGGTCACGTCCCCAGGGGCGGGTGAGGGCGTGGCTCTGCCCCCCCCCCCCATACCTAAGTCATTGAGTCAGGGACAACCTGAATAAAGGTCTGCCTCTAGCAAAAGAACATAATCTACTAAATAAATTATATTCACTAAAACATACACTTGTACCACAAACATACACTTGTACCATGGACAACTTTTGTACCTATAATCTTCTATAATCTTGCATCCCTCTGCCATATTCATAGTTAGACTCCTATTTTCCCTAAATAATGATAACAGTGTTGAAGGATCCACTGACAAATGTGCAGCTGAGGTTAAATAACAGTTCTGGCAAAAGCTGTTTCAGCACCTTGGAGCTGATCTACTGAGGTGTGAGTTAGACACTGGCTCCCCCAAGTGCTTCGCTGCTCAACTGCAAGTGCATGGCTGAAGAAGCAGGGCTTCAGGACAGGTGGAATTTCTAAAATACCACAGAAGGCAAAATATTATTTTTTTAAAGAAGAAAATGTTGGTTTTGAAATTATGTATCCAGCAAACTCTATAAGTCTCCACCTTTGCCGTGGCCTGCAAAGTCCTATACCAGCTAAAATCTTCAGTAAGATTTTATACCAGCTAAAATCTTCACTGACTGCAGTAGTTACTACCTGCCAATTAGAGGCTTGCTCTAAAGAGCTGTTAGGTCTGGGATAGCAAGCACCCAGGAAAAAAAACCCTAATTTTAACTTTCTTGGGAACTATCAGGCTGAAACTTGCAACAGAAGGACCTATAAAGAGAAAGAACAAAAGTGTTTGATCTCTAGAGTAGAATAGAATGGGTAGAGTAGAGGTGAAGTGAAGTGAAGTGAAGTGAAGGAAGAAGCTGGAGTAAACAAGAAAGCCTTATATCAACATCAAGTCTGATTTGTTTTTTGGTTTTTTTGCTATCAAGTCACAGCTGACTTATGGTGACCCTGTAGGGTTTTCGAGGCAAGAGATGCTCAGAAGTGGTTTGCCATTGCCTGCCTCCGCATCACAAACCCAGTATTCCTTAGAGGTCTCCCATCCAAGCACTAACCAGGGTCAATCCTGCTTAGCTTCTGAGATCTGGCTAGCCTGGGGGAATCTAGGTCAGGGCAGTCCACATCTACCCAGGGGAAACCACATCAAATGTTGGGTGCAGAAAAACAGTACTAGGTTGTGACCCATCATTCCCCTCTGAACAAATCAGAAAGACCAGCAAGTTACTTACAACTGTTCTTCTTTTGCTTTTTTGTCTGAAACCAAGTAGACAGTTCCAAAGCTTCCCCGGCCAAGTTTCTGCTGAACAGTGTATCTTCCCGCAATCAATGCCTTTGAGCAGGTAGGAATGGCAGTGAAAGAAGGGCCGTGCTTGACAACTTCCTGGAATCGTAACATTTTTCCATGCAGCACAGCTTTTTGTTAAATTTGTATATTGAAAATCAAAGGCCCTTTTAATCCCAAAGCAACTACAAAAGAGGGGGAAAAACACAAGTTACAAATGTTTAAAACACTGCTTGTGTCAGTTAAAAGCAGAATTTCTTAGGATATATTATTAATTTTACCAAATATAACTCATATATAGTTACAGTCCTGCCATAAATGGAAAATCCAGCATACATCTCAGGCACAATTTTTGGCAATGCCTGGTGACAGCAGAGTTCAGAAGGTGGCCTTGCAAAATATACAACAGTGAAATATACAAACATCTGGCTTGCTTGTCTTGCAAACTGTACAAACATCTGGCTCTCTTCGCCCACATTTCAGTTGTAGATTATAGACTATTTGTTGTGTAGAGCATCAGAGTTAACAGCAAACAACTGCACAGATGACAACCTTGTGCAGTTGCAAAGATTCTATGCTGTTTCACATAAAGATGATAATTTGGTCAGTTGAAGTGCAGTGGTTAAGAAAGTTGTACACTTACACATTAGAATATAGTCCCAAACGAATATGAGAATTATCATTCATTTTTACACACTGCCTTTGTCAAAACCATTCTTTTGTGTATTATTGAACACAGTACTTTGATACAAGAGCATTTATGCCAAAATGTATTTTTACTTTCAAACGGACATGGGGAGCAGGACTAGGTAAGCCCTAGGACCCAAACAGAACATTCTACAACAAAAAAGGGCGTTTGCATGGGCGGGCTCTGCGTGGACAGGTAGAGCAACGGCTGATCTGTGGCGCTTTGTATGGCTGCACTTCGTAAACAGCATTCTTTTTTCCCAGGGTAGACATCATGGGCATTTGACACCAGGATTGGCCACCATTGTGGGGGCGCGCTCTGTGGCACCAATTCCTTCGCACGAAGCTGGCTGCAGAGCGCCATTGTTGAAAAGACTTGCTCGGTGAGTGATTTTCGAATAAACCATTGTGGGGCTGCTGGAGTGTTGCTGCATCGCTGAAGTATCGTTTCTGCAGTGGCAGCCACACGAACTCTCCACCCATAACGCTGTTTTTACCGTCCTTTTACCGGCTTTTTTGGCCCGTGTGGAAACGGCCAAAATAACAAAATCAAATTTCAAAGAAATGTGGAACCATGGGTACTTTTCACAATGTGGAACTTTTTAAACAAAGAACAATACCATGAGTTTGTCCTCATTTGTACCTAAACGATAGAAGAAACACAGTATAGTGTGGCAGTATAAAAAGTCCTTTAAGTAAAAAAGTATCTGATTTTAAGATTGAAGATTACAATATTTAATATTCAGATATACTAACTCACATATAAATGATTGATTATGGTATGTACAGTTGTAGTTCCATGTATTTGTCTTCTCAGATACTAAATGTAAGCACTATTATTGAATTTTATACAACATACCACGTCATCAACGTTATACATGTTATACAACGTCAGCAACATACACAGCACATAACAGTTTTATAAGCCTTTGGAGGCTTTCAGGATATTTTTTTTATATTTGAGGAAGACAAGAATTACAATTATTTAATACTCAGGAGACTTTTATGTGGTTCCTCTACCTTAACAACATACCAGAGGGGCAATTTCTCCTCAGGAATACCTCTGCTGTGTCCTGTGTTTCTACTATTGCTGGGCACATTATTTGGTACAGTTTTAGCACATCTTTTCCTCAAAAGTACATTGCTCTCCCCTCCTCCATGTAATCCTCATAACAACTTTGTGAAGCAGACTAGGCTGAGAAAGAAAATGATTAGACTAAGGTCACATGGCAAGTTTCATGGCAGAATAGGGATTTGAACCTGAGTCTCTCAGGTTGTAATTCTAAGGACATTTCCCTGGTGTAAGCCGCATTGAATAACATAGGACTGCTGAGAAGACCAGCTGAGAATTGCTACCTCATGACCCTAGCACACTATCCTAACCACTACACTGCGCTGTGTCTCCTGAAGGCAGTCAGTCAAGAATGAAACTTCTTGAGATGGCTATAAATTCCATAGAATTTAGTCTCAGATCATGTTTGGCCTACAGCAATTTCAGCTGCCCTTTTCACACAGAGCTTCTTGCCTGAAGACAGGAGCAATGAATTACATTACATAATAGATGCAAACAGAGCTATAGCTACTGAGAAGACAGAAAACTTTGAGAGATTTGAACTTATAATTTTTATATACACATACACACATATTTTCACAACCTTTATGGCATAAACAAAGGCAAGTAGATCTCTTTCTCTTGTCATTTGGAAACTACTTATTTTGGTCTTGACAGGACAAAGATGACAGAAAACATATTGATCCATGTGTTTATTAAACAATACATGATAACGTCTTCAAAAGAAAAGGAGTAACACTTTCTAACATGTCCTCACAGAATGGCAAAAATATTTATTTCCTTTGTCTCAAAACACTTTTCCATTGTTTCCACTTCCCTCCAAAAGTGGCCACATTTCAGAGGAAAGCAATTATTCCTTTGGTTGTTGTGGGTTTTCCGAGCTGTGTGGCCATGGTCTGGTAGATCTTGTTCCTCACATTTCACCTGCCAGTCACAGATGCAGGCGAAACGTGAGGAACAAGATCTACCAGACCACGGCCACACAGCCCAGAAAACCCACAACAACCAGTTGAATTCAGCCGTGAAAGGCTTCAACAATACAATTATTTATTAATTGTATGTAAAATATTAATTACAGCATGATTACAGTTACAAATGTTACCGTGATTAGTTACTTACAAACTTGATTAGTTACTTACAAGCTTTACTGTATGGTCTTATTTACCCACTGCTCATGTTCCACGCTCTCATTCCCTTTGGATTTTCTTTTCATGCTTATACCTTAGTATTTCATATCATCCTGATGTCTATAGCTGTGCTCTTTTTTTTTATCCTTAAGGGGGACTCAGATTTGTCCTACTGACTTATATGGCAATTCTTCCATTTAAGCAAAGGAGTATTCTTAACCAGAATATAAGTTGAAACACTTATTTTTAAGACACATGGAATCCTTTCTTTTTATGCTTATGAACAATATAATTATGTTAGTGCCATTTTTTTAATTACCATAAGTCACAGCTGACATGGCAACCTGTAGGGTTTTCAAGGCAAGAGGCATTTGAAGGTGGTTTGCCATTGCCTGACTCCAGGCAATATTTCTTGGAGGTCTCCCATTCAACCTTATATTCCCTGGAGATCTCCCATCCAAATACTAGCCAGGGTCAGGGCTGAGAGTCTGTGACTGCCCCAAAGTCACCCAGCAAGATTCCATGACGCTTGGGGATTTGAACTGGTTTCACAGGTCCTAGTCCAACACCTTAACCACTATGGCATGCTGGCTCTCCTATATTTATTTACTACTTATCATAACAATTTAGATTTAGACAATTCACAACCCTGAGAAACTATTGTGTTTTCTATCTACTGTAATCCTATGCTCAAGTTAAATGTTCTTATACCTGGGTGCTGGATTGTGCGTTGTGCTTGACAAACACCATAAATATCTGAATGACAAATCCTTCTAAATAAAGCTTCACAGATTTATTCACATAAGATCTGGATACCACTTTGCCAATCGCCTTCATGAGGATTGACAACCATTAGAAGTTCTATTTTGGTTTAGTTTTTAAAACAATGGTAGAACATTTTTCTTTGTTAAACGAAGTTGTTTGATAAACAAACACAGTACATTTTAAAGCCATTGAAAGCCTATGCTTAAACAGTAGCTTTCTTGATATGCATCCATTGAGGCCTATGAATATGTAATTTGTAACAATAACACCATGTGTGTGAAACTGTTTTGACACCCAGCTGGCTGAGATACTCACATATCCTATGCCAAGGACTTGTACTTGGCCGTGTGATTTCCTAATGAAGTACAGCCAAACGTCTAATTACTGATAGTGATGTTCACAATAGAACAAATGAACTATAATCTTGGCTTCAAAAAGAAAACACTTTAAATGTGATAGAATATGAGCATCTTTCCAATTCCCTGCCCTCCTATAACAAAGAGGAACAACAAAAATAATCATAGTAAGGCTACCAGATAACAAAGTTCCTGTGTCTGTAATTCTCAGATTGCCTAACAAAGCTAAGGAGTTCACCAACAACAATGATACCTGCTAATATTTTTTCAGATTCCTTATTTCAATAGTCTGTATATTATGCAGTTGGGTAGACCTGTCTTCAGCAGGGGACAGGTTCACCCATTGCTTCTTAATGGAAGTTAGAACTGCCCTCTGAACGGCTGCAAACCTTAGATGGTGTCATTGTAGCTGCCAAGACACCTCCCTCAAAATAAACAAAAGAAGAAAATGACATGTGTACGGGATTGCCAGGAAAAACAAACTTTACTCATCAACTTTTAACATTGAGATGACCATCTGATGAGCTGCAAGCAGAGGAAACTCCTGGGAATATTCTGTAAATGGCAGTGGCAGCAGCATGGTGGCTCCTTAAGTTGACTCAAAATGGCGGGCGCAACAAACAGGAAAGTAGTTGCTCTAAGGTGGGGGGGGGGGAGTGGGAAAAATGAAACTTTGTGTGCCTGCCCTTGGCCTAATCTTCAATTTCCTACAAAGCGGGAAGGGCAATTAAAAAAAAACACATTGTGGGGAGGAAACAAACTCTAGGGCCCGGCAGAGCATTCTACTAGAAATAAGGTCCAGGAAGAAGGAGCAGATGCATTTACAGTTCTACTTAGATCTTTCGGTGGAACAGAGTATAGCCTACCTTACAGGGTTGATATATGGATGACAAAAAGGCATCATATGGGAAACATTTTGAATATTCTGTATAAATGCCATTACACACATATGCACAGTATATATGTTTACATATGCACAGGCAAGTATATATGTGTGGTGTGTACCAGTGACCCCATAGTCTGGGCAAATTATCATAACTATTTTTGATCTCAAAGATCTTCCCACTTGGTCTTCAGATACACCCTCAATGTAATCAAGTCAGTTCACCCAGAACACATACTGTCAGTTTCCAGCCTGCTCTTCAAGCTGTCATGAAATTGGCACACATCTAATCCTTCTAAAATAATATGGGTAGTTTGGGTGCTGTGTGGTTTCCGGGCTGTATGGCTGTGTTCTAGCTGCTAGAACACAGCCATACAGCCCGGAAACCACACAGCACTCAAGTGATTCCGGCCGTGAAAGCCTTCGACAATACAATATGGGTAGTTATTAAAAAAGCAACAACCAATCAAAACAGAGCATCTTTATTGGGGTTATTGGCAATAACAGAATCTCCAGCCATATCCAGAATGAACAAATAATTTTTTTTTGCCAACAATACATTTTTTTGCCAACAAATACATTTTTTGCCAACAATACGGTCAATCCATTGGGCTGATATGAAGAAGGTATTCCATGACTGCTGCAGTACAAGGGAAAGGTTTGGAGATAATTTAACACCAAGCTTTCGGCAATATCTACAATTTTCAAAGAGAGTGCCTTGACCAGTTCCAACCATCAAGCCAGCATTTAGTTGGATTGATGCACAAATCTGTCTTTGGAGTTTATTTTCTCCGGAAACTGAATACTCTAAAAATACAAATTACATTGCCCCGATAAACGGCCACCACCATTCTCCCTACGATGGGCTGGAACTTGCTCCTAGAAACATGTCAAAAGGGGGAAGGGGAATACGTCTTAAACTTTTAATCCCTATGACCAAAGTCCGCTGAAAGTGAAAAAAAAAAGAATTTAAGTAGTCAGTAATTAAACTAAGAACTTATTTCGAATCCCACCCTTCCTCCAAGGAGCTAAGGGCAGTGCACATATCTGCCCCCTCATCCATTTTATTCGCACAACCACCCTGCTACGTAGGTCAGGCCACCAGGGACTACTAGCCCAAGGTTGCTCAATGGAGTGATATGAACCCAGGTCTGGCTGTCAACACGCAGCACTTAAAGAATTGCGGGGAGGGCCATTTACCTTGTCCATCCACTCTGCCAAGATGTGAGGAGGGGGGGACTCTCTCAGTCATCCCTTTTGCTCCAGCGAGCTGCCCCCCACCCCCGATCCGCACGGTTAAACGACTCCCTCTTTTTGCTATGTTTGTGTTGCGTTGCTGGGAGACGGCGCTGTGCATGACGGGAACACACTCTCCTGTAGCGGTGAGGAGCCAGAGAGGAAGTCGAGGGGACACGAAGGGGCCTCCTCGCTGACGTAGCCTCGACTGCCCCGCCCCCTTTCTCTCGCCGACGTTCCAGTCTTCCAGTGGGGGGGTTTATTCTGAACGCTTCCTTACGCAGGTAACGTAGCGAGCGTCTGCCTTGCCTTCCCTCAGGTCAAGGCGAGTGGGCCAATATTGGGGCGAAGGCGGTGGTGCCCGCTGCTCGGTCTGCTCAGGCGGCCGGGACCTGGGCTGGAAGATCGCGAGGGTTGCTGGGGTCCAGCTGCCTCCCTCGCTGCATTCCCCGCCAGCAATCATGGGATACGTGGGTGCTTCTGCCTGCAGTGTGGCTGTTACGAACACGGGCGCTCTACTGGGGAGGAAAGGTGGCAACCTGAGCAGGAGAGACTGGACTCCTGGAGGGAAGGGCACCATTTCTAAGATTTGTTTCACATCACACAAATACACCGCTTTCTGCATGATGGGCAGAAATGCAGCAGGCAACGTTTCCCCTGACATCCGCAAAGGAAAGCCAGTGATTAAAGTGCTGGAGTAGGAGCCGGGAGACCCAAGTTCAATTCCATAATTGCCAGTGAAACTTTCCGGGAAAGTCACATGCACACACACACAGCCTCACAGGACTCTTGTAAAGATAAACATGATAAAGGAAGAACCAACTAAGGGGCAATTCATGCAGCCATTTCTGAAGGCCCTTGGTGATGACTTTGTCACCATTGCCACCAAGACAATGTTGTGTAGTGGTTACAGAATGGCTGACTATAGGGGAGGGCCAGGTTTTTATCCCCATTCTGCCATGGTAGCTTCTTGGTGACCTTGGGCTAGTCACACAGCCTAACATACCTCACAGGGTGGTTGTGAAAATACAGTGGAGAGGAGGAACCATGTACATTGCACCAAGCTCCTTGGAGAAAGTGCAAGATGAAAATTGATTTCAATAAAATACATGAAAAGAAGCACTGATGGACACATCTATCCCTCTTACACTAGAGTTGGACTATCAGGATGGTGTAGTGGTTAAGATGTTGAATTAGGGTCAGGGAGACCCAGGTTCAAATGCCCACTCTGCTTGCTGGGTGATTTCAGACCACCGTTAGCATGACGTACCTCACAGGGTGTTGTTGATAAAGAAAGGTAAAATGGGAGAGAGAACAACAATATTGTAAGCTGCTTTGAACTATAATTGCTATGACCATACAGTTTCAAAACTTTCAGAAATAAAATATTTACTTATTAGTGATGTCCATAACTGAGAAAGATGTGCTGGGAATTCTACACTGGGTTTTATGGGCCTGTCTCTCAGAATCCCAACATATTTTATAGCTTTAACTGTTGCCACTTTATTTGTGCTGTTTGTGCTTTGCTTTTGAGGTTATTTCCCCCTTCCCTTCTGTTTTAGCAGGAGATTTTACTCCACTATGGGCATCCATGGAATGATGAGCTATGTAGCCGAACACAAGCAATTCTTTGTTGACCTGCAGTTGAGGGACAGAAAAATAATAATTGATGGGAATAACCTATACCATCGACTTTACTTTGATTCAAATCTGGACATTCGGCATGGTGGGGATTATGATTCTTTTACGGATATCGTCCACAAGTTTTTTGAAACACTGATTCTTTGTGACGTGAAAGCATACGTTGTGCTAGATGGAGGGGGTGATGTATCTGATAAGAAGTTTACAACCTTGAAGGAAAGAGCTCGGGAGAAGATCAAGTCAGCCTGTTCTCTCTCTCATGGTGGTGGAGGAAGTGTATTACCTTTGCTCATTAGAGAAGTATTTATACAGATCTTAACCAAATTACGAATACCTTTTGTCCAGTCCATTTCAGAAGCAGACAGGGACATTGTGTCATTAGCCAATCACTGGAGTTGTCCTGTCTTGACTTTTGATAGTGATTTTTGTATTTTTGACCTAAAAGCAGGCTATTGTCCTCTGAATTACTTTCAGTGGCAAAATATTTGTGTGTGTAAAGGGTCTCAAGACTGCTACATCCCAGCAAGGTGCTTTTCCTTAGAGAAATTTTGTACCCACTTCAGCAATATGAACAAAACTCTCCTACCGCTTTTTGCAGTGATGAGTGGCAATGATTATATTAGCCTACCTGCTATGGAAATGTTCTTCAGCAAGGTACGCCTTCCTGTTGGAGGCTACACACAAAAGTTCAAAAAGCATATCCGTATTCACGGGCTTCTGAATTGGCTGTCTCGTTTTGCTGATCCTGCTGAGGCGATGGAAAATGTGCTGAAATATCTTAAGCAGCATGAGAAAGAGGAAACAAGACAGTTTCTGTGTGCTTCTATGAAGGAATATGAACCATCTGATGTCAATCTGCAAGACTTTTTTGAGAATGGCATTTATGAATCAGAGGCAGCCAAGGAACTAGAATTACCTCAGTGGATTCTTCGTGCTTTTGCTAAAGGTCTTCTTGCACCGTTCATTAGTGATGCCCTAGTATTAAGAAGAACAATACTTCATGCTCAGGTAGAGAATATGCAGAGGCCCAGCAGTCATGTTACAGCTCTGTCAATTCGGCAGGTTATTTATGGGCTACTCCTAAATCCCTCAGAGAGTTCAGTCCACACCTCTGCAAGGAAACATTCCACCTCATCTGCTTTCACCATCTCTGAATTTGACAGATTCCAAAAAGCACTCAGGAAATTATTTGTTCAAGCATCTACACTGCCAAGTAAATTTTGTGGTGATCAATATTCTCTGACAACGTTAAATGAGGTAAAGATTCAAGATGATGTATAATTAAAGTTTATTGGCAAGGTTATGTGCAGTTCTACAGGAACAATTGAAAATGCAGATTCCTGAGACTATCATAGTTCAGTAAAAAACTTAGCACCTCTGTGGCTGCAAAGATATGCTTAAAAATGCACAGGCAAGTGCTGGTGAGATCTCAGAAGCTGCGGAGTAAGTTTCCTAGTCATCAGAGGGTACTGCTTCAATTATGCCTTTTTGATCCTACACATGACTGCCAGGATACATTATGTGCAGTAAGTTGTATAAATTTACATAATGCATAGAAAATACAGAATGTGATTTGCCTCTTATAGTCTTACTAGCAGTAAATCCCATTGTGCTGAATACAATAGGCTGTAGACAGCTGTTGGTGTGTTAACAGCACCCACCATGGGGGGCCAGTCCCTCCTGCCTTTCTTCCTCCTTAGTCATCTTTTTTCATCTGTGCTTCCCCTTCTTCTCTGTCAGACATTGTCCATCCTGTTGTCCTTCATTGTCCTCCCCACCCTTGCAAAGCTGGATCCTGGCTTTTTCAAAGAGGAGGGGGAGCCAGCAGGGTGCCTGTGAAGGTGGGAAGAGTTCTCATTTCCATAACCCCCCTCCCCAATTTGCAAAGAGGGATCCTGGCTTTGGGAAGGAAGGAAGGAAGGAAGGAAGGAAGGAAGGAAGGAAGGAAGGAAGGAAGGAAGGAAGGAAGGAAGGAAGGAAGGAAGGAAGGAAGGAAGGAAGGAAGGAGGGAGGGAGGGAAGGAAGGAGGGAAGGAGGGAGGGAGGGAAGGAAGGAAGGAAGGAGGGAAGGAGGGAGGGAGGGAGGGAGGGAGGGAAGGCAGGCAGGCAGGCAGGCAGGCAGGCCGGCCCTGGAGTTGCACCACTTCCTTGGTGCGTGCGTGTATGTCAGAGGCATATCTAAGAAAAATGGAGCCTGAGGCAAAACAAGCCCCCCCACCCCCCACCCAGTGCTTCCCTTCACAGTGCAGGGAAGCACTGGAAGGTGAAAAGGGTCTCAACCATATCCTGACAATATGCACAGTTCTATCTTGAAGTAGAATATTCCAGTTGAATGTACATGTTTACACAGTGTAGACTCTGCTATTTCCCATAGGATCTAAAAAGTGAATATGGGCTTTTAAGTTTACATTTAAAATAGAGAAAAACTCAGCAAAATGGAATTTTCCTGAACATGTCCACTGCAGCTGTAATAGGTCTTTGAGGTAACAGCCAGGTTTTATTAAAACAGGTTATCTTGTCATGAAGCAGCAGCATAAAAGCAAGCAAAATGCTTTGAAGGAAAATGTACTTTCTGCAACAGTATGATTCTAGACCGTCTTTGGAAAGGGCTGGGTATTGTTTGATTGCAGGTTCACCTAATTAAAATTGTATTCTTACACTTTTGTCTGCAGGTTCCCTTAGCTGACCGTCTGCTTCTTTTGTTAGAGGTCTTGGGAGTGACGGACAGTGTCCTTGCAGGAGTTCCTGCTCTGCTGCAGCTCCCCGTGGCAGTGACCTGTTTCTGGATACAGTATTCAGAACCCAAAGTGAAGTCACAGCACATGAAAGCTTTATTACTTGGAATAGTATTTGGTGAATTACACAAAATACTAGAGAACCCAGGTGGGCCTTCAGAATCCCTCAAGACTATTTTAAACCCTGTTAAAAATATTATTTATGAACCTGGAAGTTCTTTCCTTTCCATGTTTGGGTTGACATCAACTATAGACTTCTCATTTCATTTGGTGACTGATTGTCTTAACAACAATTGATGTTGCATGGCAGGCACCTTCAATGCCTCATTGGCAACATTCAAAAGAATATGCTTAGTACTCTCCAAGTTCACACTTCATGCTCATTTTTGTTTAAAAGGACACTGATTTCATAGCAGAAGGGAGGTTTGTACCAGTGGGGTTTTTAGGGGCATGGACCATGAAGCCAGGTAAACTGCTCTAACCTACATCTCAATAAAATACACACAGGAGTAGGATTCAGATGAGCTTCACTGTGCAATTTAAATAAGGTACTCAAAGAATATTACATCTTTTGCACAAGATCTATGAATTTCATATTTAAGGATATGCCATTCAGATCAGCATTAAAAGGACAAACTTAGATGGTAGAAGTTACTATATGAAAGATATATTCCACAGATTTGACACTTCCACATGAATTTCTACGTAACATCTTAGACGATATGTATTACAGCTAATGTATCTTAGAACATTCAGAACATTTTCCTATTTCCCCCATTCTTATCTAGAGCCTGGAGCTCATCATGCAGAAGTCGACAGAATAGTGTACGACCAGTTTCTGAAATGGAAGGATGAGAAATCACAGAGGAAAGCGCTAGAATTGGACACCGCACACATCTTCTGCCAGTGGCAGTGCTGCCTCCAAATGGGGTTGTATCTCAACCAGCTGCTGTCTGCTCCTCTCCCTGAGCCAGATCTTACACAGTAAGAATACCTCAAATTACGAATCCCTGTACACTTAGTTGGAGATTTCTGAGTAAACATGCATAGGATGGTACACAGAATCCCATATGTTTCAATGAGATTTAAGTTTTTATTTAACCTAAAAGTATTTAACCTATATATAAGAAACTTTTGGTTTGTTTGTTTTTTAATTTACAAAACAATTTCTGCACTTTCTAGTTTTTGTTTCAAATCGGCAGGCTTAACATTCTATCAAATACAGTAGTACTGGCATACTTCTTGAAGAGTTAAGATCATAATCAAATGTTGCAACACAAGGTTGTTGCAATTATGTAGTGGCTTTAATTGAACCCATCAGAACTATTTAACCATCACAGTACTTCCCATACATGATCTTATTAATACTTTTACCATCCTGGAAAAGCAAGTAAGTATCTGTTTTGCCATGCAAAGCTAAGAACTATAGGTTAGCCTAAAGCTACCTACAGAAGTTCATGGCTAAAGCTGGGAGTTTCTGGTTAATTTTTGTAACTATTATACAATCTCTACTCACTTTCTGAAATCCTAAAAATACTTTCAAAACATACCTACTGCAATCAGAGGGTAGCTTTATGTTAATTACTGGCATTATATAATACCATGCAGGTAGAATAATGTCTAGATTGTTCGAACCATAGTGGTGGGCACTCAGGTTCCAAGCCCCACTCAACATGAAGTTCACCATGTGACTTTTGGTCAGTTGTCAGCCTAACCAATTCAGTACCCAGTAGAATAACAAAATTGCTCCATTTTATATTTTTAGTCTTGTGTTGGGTTGTTTGTTATTCCGCTGATGTTCATTTCTTTTCTTATCATGTTCAACCTTCATTAGCTCAGCAAACAACTACTTGAATCTTGGGTCGAACTGAAAAGTGCTGCATTAGGCATTTTAGGTATGAGCTCTTGGATGAACTCAATACAAGTAAAATAGAAGATGCTAATTAAATTCTTCCTGGTGCAGGAAGAATGCAAATTCAATTAGAATTACTGTATTTAAAGCAAATTATGTCCTGCAAGAAGCCCATTTTGTGTAAAAGCTGGAAAAACACTGACATTCTTTTGATAACTCTAATAACCAAAATAATGGTTATGTGGTTTCTGCAGGTGAGTAAAACAAGAGTTTGGGAAAAGCAGCTGTTTATCTGTCTCCTTGATTAATCTGTGCATTCTGACCTTCAATTCAGTGTACAGAAAGAAGCAGGGCAGCAGATTAACCTGAGCTTTTCTGAAGTGGCGGGGGCCATCTTGGACCCAATTCCAGAAAATGAATTAGGCAATTTGAATAGAAAATCAGCACATCTTATTATGAGAGTGTGTACATAACAGTACTTACATGCTTGACTCTTATGACAGACTATCTTTACAAAACATCAAAATGGAATACAGTTGTTGATTCTTAGATAATTACTAAATTTCTTGATATGTGCCTGACTTCATTATCAAATTTTGTATCTGTTTTGTACAGCCATAGTTTCTGTTCTTCTGTTCTTTCTCCTTCTCCTAAGAATCTTTCCCAATAACCATCCAGGTTTTTAGAAAAGGATTTTTTTGGCTATGATATTTTTTAACCTGTTTTTATTCAGCCATGGGGACAAATGATCTTGGTTAACCACTTGCAGCAAATCTCAAGGTATTTTATTCCAAATACATCACCTTCATTTGAGTACTAAAGTTGTACATAGGGGCAGTGATACAAAATCGGTGGTTATAGAAACCTAACATCCCATCCATTTTTTGCAGGCTTTACAATGGAACCCTTGTGCATAGACTCTACCATGAACTTAAGTCAGCATCCACACCAGAGAATCTCCTCAGTGCATCTCCAAAGATGAACCAGCTTTATTGTGACATGGTACATGTAGTGAGAAGCGTCATACCTACAGAGTTCTTCAAGAAAAAAAAGTCCAAGTCTCTTAAGAAAAAGAATAAACAAGCTGTGAAGCAACCGCTGGATAAGAAAGAAGCTCCTATGATTCAAGTTCTGCCTTCATGCAGTATTAACAACAGATTTGAAACATTCATGGTGGAAGACTAGAGGTACATTTTCATTAGAAATTATGCATTACAGGTAATGTATTGTTTTCAGGGTTAATCTGCGTTCAACGGAGGCCAACCTGCTGGTGGTCCATGGCCCCTCAATGATGTGGCTGGTCTCCACTCGGGCCAGGGCCTTTACAGCCCTGGCCCCTGCCTGGTAGAACTCTCTTCCATCAGCTGTCCAGGGCCTGCGGGACCTTGGCGAGTTCCGCAGGGCCTGTAAAACCGAACCGTTCCACCGGGCTTTTGGAGGGACCAGCTGCTGATGCAGCCCCTCCCCCCTTTTTGATGGCCCCCTGTGATGGTCCTAGAACATTTGAGAGACTGACCTCTTTCCCCTGGAGAGGGTTTTACCCATCGGATGTGAGATGCTACATATTGGAACGCTGTTTAAATAGGGGTTTTAAATTATTTAACTTTATTAGAGCCATATACTATAGTTGTATTTTTGTATTGTTTTTAAATGTGCTCTATCTACTATATTAACATGTTAACTGCCCTGAGCCCTTCAGGGGAGGGTGGTATACAAAACCAATAAATAATAATAATAATAAAATAATTCAGAACTATCACTGAAAAACAGGACTCCAGAGGCGAACACAGAAATCTAGTGCTGTCTAATTTGCTTTGCCTGCTTTTGGGTTCAGTTTTAGCTAGTCCAAAAAAAGAGCTACTTTGAGAATATAACAGGGAATAATCTTGGTGGTTAAGATAATACCACTGCCTACATTTTCTATGCAATAGTGGGCTGAGGACACTAGCATAATTTATGGCACACACACACCTCTATGTGGAATGCATTAGGCAGCAGTACACATAATGAATGCATTCTTTAAAGAATCTGTTTAAACAGAATTCTGAGATTTTCATCTTTTTCATTCTGAAAAAGAAAACTGTAGCTCTGTGGTGTGTGCAAAACTGAAAAAGTATTAGCATTGTTTGCTACAATAGGTGCAACTGGTTTACCAAGGTGTCTTATAGTTCTGTATCCCTGTCCTTACAGATTGTTCCTGTTTTCTACAGCAGCCAACCCATTCCTCCCAATCTCTGACAAACAGCTCAGGACAAAATAGTCAAGATTACCTGCCATTACTTGTAAATACATAAAATGTACTTGTACACGGAAGAACTGAAAAGTATAGTTTGGGACATTTTTTACTTAGATGTGCAAAGTCTTATTTTCCACATCAGTCAGAATGTGAATTCACAATACTTCATTTTTATTCCTTTGAGTACTGTTGTATATAGAGGCCATTAATTTAGTCTCTTGCAATAGATCTCCCAAATATTTCCCTGGGTTTGAGCCTAATACCTACATTTTAATCAGCAGCCACCAAAGACACTGAATTTGAGGCTGAACATTTAAATGTTGTGGTGCCTGACAAAATATTTGCGTCTGTTAGCACTCATTGTTCCCAGATATTACAGCAGATGTCAGAAGCAGAGATCAGATAAAACATGCATCTCCTCTTGCAGTAAGAAAGACCTTGAAACCCAAGTGTTCTACCGGTATTTCTCGATTATTACCAACTGGAACAACAAAAAAAGTCAGTCTGTAATGCTTGAAACTGGATCCCAGCTTATGAGTCCTAGTCATAAGTAGACAGCTAGCATGTGTACACATGTGGCATGGGGGCTACTGTTTTGGGGTGTTTTTTTAACCTGGCCATATTGCACTGTTAATAGATGTGTTCTGAATGGCCTTGTGGCCATAAGGAACAACTTCTCTGGAGAGAAGCAGCTGCAGGGTGAAGGGAATTTAAAATTCTTGCCATTTGATACACAAAGCCCCACCAGCCATGTGCACTGCCTTAGATCCTGTCTGAAAGCAGAAGAACTTGAACAGATGGAAATTGGGTCCCCCCTATTGGCATATGCTGATAGATGAAAGATCTGAGGCATTCCTGGGGTCTACAATTGCACTCCTCCTTTAACGGATGGCACACAGCGCACCACAAAATAGCAACAGTCAAGGAAACCATAATAGGAACCATTAAGTGGGAATCTATAAGGAAATCAAAGATTAAAAGAGACGTCAGTTCTGCCGAGAAAATTCAGAACTCCTTTGTCTTTTCAGCACTAAGCACCATGTATCATGACATAGCAGAGGTTCACTCATTCATGGGGTTTGATTATTAACATTGCTGGGAGTCAGACTGCTGAATACAAAAATGCGGCTGTAGAATTAAAAAGTCTTTGTTAAATACATGACAAGACAGTGGGCAAAATGAAATCCAGCCTTATCTGTCCAAGTGAAAAATTACCTTGGAAGTAAAAAAAAAATCATTTTCTGATTTGTGATCCAGATTCATTCATAATATCAAGTTACACATCCGCACATTTTAAGAAAAGCAGACATTTACTTCAAAATTGCAATATTGGCTTTTCAATCACAAAAAGAAAGAAAAGACAGTGATCTGACAGTGGTCACATCTGTGCAAAGAAATTAAGTTACAAAAGAAAAATAGCACAAGGAACACATTGCAGGATAACCTAAAATAAATACAGGAGCTAAAATATGGCACTCTTGTAACTCTTTCTAGACCAGATGGAATGCCTTGAAAATTTAGCAGTAAAGTCCCCACCACCGCCATAAAAGTAAAGTTTCTTTTTTAAATAAAAGCTAACATCTAATACATGTTTCTATACACGTATACATCTCAACAGCAGAAGGTGGGTCTTAGGCTTTTGACATATGTTTCTTTTGAAAAGTAGTCTCTCACATACTTATGAAGTTCCATTCAATCTAAAAAGTGAGTTTTGTGTTCAAGGGGAAAAAAAGCATTACCAAAGTTGCATAATTTTGTTTTGTTACTCCCTCCACAGGAAGTTTACAAGTCAACAGTCTTTGAAATTACCAAAGTTCATTTTCAGTCAGTGAAAGAGGAGGACTTGTCAAAAGCCCTTTATCTTCTTGTGTTGCTTCCTCCTACATGAACAGCAGTTTCTAGTTTTGCAAACAAAGAATGCAATGTGCATCATACATCAAGAAAAGACGATAAAGATGAAGAACTGACATGTTTTTGGATCTTCTCTCTGCTTCTTTCAACCTTCTTTATGGTCTCTGCTACAATGCAAACTGAGGAGGTGAGGCCCAGAAGAAACAGCAAATCTAAAAAGATGAGCAATATGATAAACTTTTTAATTGGCTAGGGACACGGATTCAGCTGTTTAAATCAAACAACAAATCAGATGCATAGCTCCAAGGGGACGGGGAGTGCGCAACGCACTGGGGGCGCGTCCCTGTGGGGGTGTGACGAGGGCATTCCAGGGGCGTGGTGGGGGTTGGACGGGGGTGTTCCAGGGTGGGACAGGGGCACAGGACGCACCAGTGCATTGGGTGCTTTTCCCCCTTGCTATGCCTCTGCAACAAATCAACTATCTGAAAAATAGAGCAACCAGGAAAAGGGACTCAAAAGATATGGAGGGGTGGGGTGAGGTTTTGTGAAATATTTGTGAAATATTTGTAGAAGCTGTCTTTTCCAAGTGTCAAATGTTCAAAATTAAATGGACAATTTAAACTGGACCACTGTGCTTATGTTTCATATGAGTAATAGGAACTGTTTTACAGCCAATTCGATGGGGCTGCCCATGGCTTGTATTTGTATATAATGGGATGCTTCAAGTGGAATTAAGAAACAACCACTACAGGAAGAGTAGGGTTAGATGAATATGAAGAAATTCTATAATGGGCAAGAGAATTACCACAAAGCAGATTAAAACCATTAAGGAATTCCATTTATCTGTAAAATGTCATAATGTTCACTATCAAAATTAAGGTCATTACGTCTGAAACTCATAAAAGACTGTCCTTACCTAGTATACTTAGACTCTCTGTCTGAAAGACCTTTTGAAGAGGGGGGAAGTAGATTACCAATAGCTGTCCCATTATAGAGCCAAGGACAGCATAACAGAACATTTTGTTGCTGCAGAGTCCAATCTCAAACACAGATGTAGTCTGCAAATAAAGAACACTGAAATTAAACTTTTTTCTTTTGCTTAGTATGCCCTTAGGGGATGGGGCGGTTTACAAATATAATAATAATAATAATAATAATAATAATAATAATAATAATAATAATAATAATAATAATAATAATAATAATAATAATAATAATTAATTAACCACACTATTTTCAGAACTATCTGGTATGTTAAAGCTCAAATGAAAGATTTTTCAATACTAAAGGATTATTTAATTTCAATAACATTTTTTAATTTCAATGACAATATGTTTTTTGGTAGATAATTTATGATGCTTAATTACTTGAGTAGCCTGCTAAGTGTCCATAATTTGCAAAGATAACAACAACAACAGCCTTTATTGGCATACAAAAGCAAAAAATTACAAGCGAGATAAAACACGATTAGAAATTACTGATCTGAAGAATTAAATTTGCAACATTCTCACAAAAGAGCGCATCAGAACTAAATTTGCAAAGACGCTTTTTCAATATTTCAACTGTTGATATCATACCTAGCACAGTGGTCACGTACCTGAGATCTTGAACTCAAAGCATTGAACATATCAAAAAATACAAAACAAGTGAAGGTCATTGTTGTATCTCGAGGTGTTATGACGTTGTCTCGCAGCTGATAAAAGAAAAGAAAGCTTTAACATATGCAGTTCTTTGCAGATCTACAATGAAGCATTTCAAACTTTTTATCCAAAATTTAAAACCACAATACTGTAAAGCACACAGTCCCATAACCCAAGATTTAGAAAAATCCCTATTTGATGCTGCCATATGGGAATCTCACTCTATACAGAATTGGTATCTAAAATTCATAACTTATTCCTGTTTTCCACACAGTGTATCTGGATTTAATTTTAAAAATACAAATAGACCTATTCAATTCCAATTCCTGATGGGTCTTTCAGGGCCAGAGCGAGGGGAAATTGCACCCGGGGCACATGTGCACCATGTGCCCCTGTCACGCCCCTGCACCAGCACGTGTACAAAGAGGGGAAAAAAGAGTACCTGGACCATTACTGCCCAATCAACCTTACATCAATGCCAGGAAAGATTCTAGAGCAGATCATTAAACAGCTTGTAAGCACCAAGAAGGGAATATTGTGATTGCTAAAAGTCAACATGGGTTTGTCAAAACAAGTCATGCCAGCCTAATCTTATCTCTTTTCGATAGAGTGATAAGCTTGTCAAGATTAGGAAATGCTGTGGATCAATGACTTGGATGATGGAATAGAGGTCATGCTAATCAAATTTGCAGATGACACCAAATTAGGAGTGGTAGCTAATACCCCAGAGGACAGGATCAGAATTCAAAATGACCTGGACAGATTCGAGAGCTGGGCCAAAACTAACAAAATGGATTTTAACAGAGATAAATGTAAGGTACTACACTTAGGCAGAAAGAATGAAATGCACAGATATAAGATGGGTTACACCTGCCTTGACAACAGTATATGTAAAAGGGATCTCTTAGACCACAAGCTGAACATGAGTCAACAGTGTGTTGCAGCAGCCAAGAAAGCCAATGCGATTCTGGGTTGCACCAACAGAAATATAGTGTCTAGATCGCGGGACAGAATAGTTCCTCTCTATTTTGCATTGGTCAGACCTCACCTGAAATACTGTGTCCAATTCTGGGCACCGCAATTCAAGAAGAATTTTGACAAGCTGGAATGGGTCCAGAGGAGGGTGACCAAAATGGTAAATGGTCTGGAATCCATGCCCTATGATGACACACTTAGGGAGCTGGATATGTTTAATTTGGAGAGGAGAAGGATAAGGGGTGACAATAGCCATGTTTAAATATGTGAAGGGATGTCATGTTTAAGATGGAGCTAGTTTTCTGGTGCTCAAAGACTGGGACAAGGAGTAACAGATTCAAGGGAAGGAAAAAAGATTCCACCTAAACATTAAGAAGAAATTCCTGACCGTAAAGGCTGTTCAACAGTGGGATACGTTGCCTCAGAATGTAGTGGAGTCTCCCTTTTTTGGAGGTTTTAAAACAGAGGCTACATGACTATCTGACAGGAGTGCTTTGATTGTGTACCCTGCATGGCAGGGGATTGGACTTGATAGCAACTGTAGTCTCTTCCAACTGTATGATTCTATGACCCTATTAGACTGTAATATTAAGGCACCTGGGGAGTATTTAATTGATGAGGCTGTAATCAGTTTTATGAAGGATGTATATATTTGTATTGTATTTTGCACTGTAAGCTGCCCTGAGCCTATCTTTAGACAAGAAAGGGTGGGATATGAATCAAATAAAAATAAAACAATTCAAATAACTGTTAGATGGCCCCAACAGCTTGAACACACTCAGTGAGCCTTTACAGTTTTTTCTATGAACAAACATGATATCATTTATAACACTGATGGTTGAAATGCCTGAGTTTCAAAAGCTACCATATTGAACAATGGGGAGGTGTAGTATTTCAGGTCTGAGGCCCTCCTTTTTGGCACTTACATGATTCTTTGCAGGTTAACACTTCAAAAAATGCTGCTACGGGAATAGAAGCAGTACAATTCGGAAACATTTAAAGTGTTTTTTTAAAAAGATGCATACATCTGCGACTTACCTCCCTCCAGAAGACAAATAATGTTCCACATACAATAATTATAGATGAAACTAATATTTTAATAATCAGATTTTTGGTCAAAATGCTGTCCTTCACATTTCGTGGTGGTTTCCGAATAACATCTTTATCAACAGGCTCAACTCCAAGGCTAAAATTTAAGATAAAACCATTTTTGAATTGAATTCACTGATGCAACTAATGCTGTAAATTAGTCAGAAATAATTCACTGAATAGGTTCCTGCTTGTCCACAGAGCCCAAGCATAAAATTTTGCTTAAACAGAATAAAATTATCCTATACAGTCTACATAAAGCTAGTAAGAGTTATCCTTTTTTGTTTTCTGCTGTCAAGTCACAGTTGACTTAGGGCGAACCGAGTAGGGTTTTTAAGAAAAGGGAGGTGGTTTGCCACTGCCTGCCTCTTTGTCATGCCTTTGGTATTACTTGGAGGTCTCCCATCCAAATACTTGTCAGGATTGAGGCAAGAATGTTTGACTGGCCCAAGATCACCCAGCAAGTTTTCAAGGCAGAGTGGATATTTGGACCTGGGCATCCCACATCCTAGTCTGACACCTGAAACACCATGCCAGATTCATAGGGCAGCACAAGCAGATAGACATGCTCCCTGGCAGACTACCTGTAATAGCAAGCACAGATTTATTCAAGGCAGCACCAATCTCGCCCTTAAATTTGGTGACCTGGTTAGCCCTCTATTTATGAATAAAGATGAAACAAATAGTCTGAACTTTCCACAGAGAAGACATGCTTTAAATACTTGTCACACTTTGTGGGGGGGCGGGATCTTTAATGTGGAGGAATGAGTTAAGTTTGCAGTACAGTTTTACACAGGTGATGAAGCTTACGCAAAGCAGTAAGTGAACATGAACTATTTACATGAGCTTGCTAACGTTTCTGGAAAGGTTTCCCAAAGATAATAGTATTTGACTCAGCCCTCAAAAAAAAAAGCTTAAGAAAACATGCTGCCTTTAAATATAATTGTCCCCATTTCCAAAGCTGCAACTGCACTTTGTGGCATCCTAGGTAAACTGGAAAGCAATGAAAAGGTTTTGAGTGACCTGCTCTAAAAGCAGCCCAATTTGTACAGAGGGGTGGTGGTTTCTCGAACCAGCATGAGGCCACACTGGCGCATTTACCACCCCCGTCCCAACCAGCATACACGGTACCTACCCCAGCAAAGAGAACAAACATGGAGGCAGGCACCCAAACCAGAAGAGCCTGCTGCTCGCAGAGCTGCCATGGCCTAAAGGTGGATAACAGCACATGTGCATTCCTATGGGCAGAGCCAACCTTAGCTCACGTTGACCAAGCTTTTGGCCCAGGAATGCCCCCAGCAGAAGTCGATGACTCTACACCATGATAACACGTGGCGTAGGACATTATTTCCAATGGAGCTTTCTAGGCAGCAGCAGGCGTTTTTTGCCCTGCTGCTTGCTACACCGTTCGGAGCTCCATTGGAGGAAGTATAGTGGAGCCTTCACTGTGCTGTCTCCACCTGCCACAGAGTGCCCCCCACAACTGGATTGTGCTGTCAATAAACATTTAACTGCACAAGCTAAAGGCTCCATTCATGCATTTCATGGTACTTTTGACAATTTGCAAACTACTCATTTATTTTGGCAAATATAAAGCAAAAGTACACAGTGAGCACATCAGAAGAACCACCGATGCAATGCTCACACTGCTGGGCACACGAGACCTGGGCTACCCACCACCCCCCAGCCATTTTTGCTAGTTCATTCCTTTCTCTTATTTTTTGTTTCATGCATTCCTGTCTTTTAAAGTGGGCACTCTTATCCAAGTACAGCTGCAACCAGCTTCTTTTCATTTTGTCCTGTCAGGATGTTTACAAAGAACTATCTAAAGACACATTGAATATAGGGAGGGTGGGATGAGATTCAGAGTATCAAAGGCAGCTTTGTCTGATCTTTTAATGCCATGTAGCTATTTTCAGACCACTTGACCTGCAGCACTGCACTCTTCTGGAAGGTAACTGGATCTGGCCCCTTCCACACATGCAGAATAATGTACTTTCAATCTACTTTCATTGAACTTTGCAACTGGGTTTTATGGTGCGGAACAGCAAAATCCACTTGCAAACAATTGTGAAAGGGGACTGAAAGTGCACTATTCTGCATGCGCGGAAGGGGCCTCTGTGAAGATCCCATTCAAAAGAACAGGTTTCACACATAGGGCAGACCAGTATGACAAGTTCATGTGTGAGCAAGAGTAACCATAGAACTAGAATTACATAAGACACAATAAACAGAGAACACAACAAAAGGAGTGAATCCAACTGCTGAAGTTTGCACCAGATTTTTCTTTTCAAAATACATGTTAAATATTGCTAATTGTCATGGACTTTCTAAGCATCAGCATTAATTCCTCACACCAAACCTTAAAAGTGTTTTTACCTTTGAGCTGGAGGCCCATCCATGATAATGTTGATCCACAAGATCTGCATGGCATTGAGAGGATTAGGAAAGTTCATTAATGTAGCCAACGAGATTAATGTCAATGCAGCTATACTCCTGTTGAGAAAAGTTGGTTTATACAGCTATCAGCAAGGTAACCTTCAGTGTTTTTTTGTTTGTTGATGACAAATATTTCAAGCAAGGGAAATATATTGTACATTTCAGTTGCAATCTGTGTTGTCAATCCAACTGCTTTTAAAGGTATCATGCAGGTTATTGGCGTG
The DNA here is from genome assembly GCF_021028975.2 of Sphaerodactylus townsendi. Lineage (NCBI taxonomy): Eukaryota > Metazoa > Chordata > Lepidosauria > Squamata > Sphaerodactylidae > Sphaerodactylus > Sphaerodactylus townsendi. The sequence continues at coordinate 29,586,760 of NC_059435.1, forward strand.
GTAATCACTATGCACTCTTCAGTACAAAACAGTAACTCAAGCATCACATTAATTTTTTTTTTCTTGCTAGATTACATCCCATAAAAAGAAACACTGCAACAGCCTACGGGTTTCTTTTTGACAATCTGTTAAGTACACACTTTCCAAGAGTGCGACAGAAAGGTGTTCTTTTACCAATATACAAGATAGTTTATTAAAGTTTGTCACTAGCACTCTTACAAAGAACATTTAAAAAATGTACATAATTGGAACATATTCCAACTGCATGCAGAAAAGAATCTCAGCAACAAAACCCTATGTTGAAATTGTGTTAAAACACTTCTTTGTTCACCTCATTGTTCACCTTATAGAGCTATCAAAAAGTCCCTTTATTGCAATGTTTGGAGAATATTTACCAGATCAAGTGAGGCATCATTGGCTCTTGGCTTAAAAGTTGCAGAACACAAAAATATTAGATCTATTTCCCTCAGCTTGACAATAATAAAAAGGACAATCATCTAGCACTCATTTCATGCAGGAAGAAAAAAAATGTAATCAAGGCTTTCAAAGGATATGTGTCCACCCTGCAAAAACTTTCCTTAGTTTTACCTTAGACCCATTATACTCCAGCTTTGAATGGCCACTGCCAAACACTGTCAGAAATACTTCAGCATGATAACAAAGAATGGCTGAAGCCTTTGCATTTAATGGCTCTATAAGATATAACACTCAATAATCACCAAGTTCAATTTTTGATAATGGTCATGCAGAGTTCTATACAATTTGGAACAGGAAACTTCTGACATGTGGCAAAACTTACGTGCTAAGTTGAAATCTAACGAAATTTTTTATGTTATTATAAATTCCTTTACCCTCTTCAATGGCAGACCTAAAATATAAAAACCAAGATCAGAACACTGTGAGACAAATGAAGCACTATGTAATGCATTAATTTAATACTTGGAAGATGCCCTGAAAATGTAACATGACAATCTAAGATTCAGGCATTTATGTGATTCTGCAGATTTTCATGGAATGCATCTGTACTCCCTTGACCACTTCCAAATCAATATTACAAATCAATATTTTCCAATGGTAACTTAATAATAAAAAACTTTTAATACCAGTTCTACTAACCCTGGAATTTAAAGAATACAAGGGTATAACATATTCTAGATAGCTTATTCCTCATTTCCTGAAGCACTACCTTATTCCATTTTGCTCCAGAAGCTAAGCTTTCTAGCATCAGGTAGAACTAATTAGATGTAATTCATTAAAAACAGCTCAAGTCGTTAATGACTGGAGTTTCAAAGTGAAAGGCTCATTCCGCACATGCAGAATAATGCACTTTCAAACTGCTTTCAATGCTCTTTGAAGCTGTGCAGAATGGCAGAATCCACTTGCAAACAGTTGTGAAAGTGGTTTGAAAACGCATTATTTTGCGTGTGCGGATGGGGCCAAAGTTACAGAAGGTAATTTTGAAATTTGTCAAGCTAATGTATTGATACCGCTAATATTTTCCTATCATAGTTTTCTACAGGTTATTAGACTTTGCCTTTTTTTTAGATCTTATCTCCAGGACAAATATTTCAAACTAATACTTTGTCTGCACCTACTTCCTTACTATCTCCTCATTGCTTTTTGAAAGTAGCAAACGACTACAGATAAGTGACTCAGCAATGTCTGTTAATAGCACTACCAATGGTTTAAAAGTAGTATTTTAAACAGTACATACGCACAAATCCAAATCACTTAAAGCACAAATCAATGCTAGCACAAATCAATGAACCTATAAAACTTTAGGGCCCACATACACAGATTGGGAAATGCTGCTCTAGAATACATTTATTTCCATTATAATCTTGCATTTTTCATTCAATGGTAGAGGGTGTATTTGCATTCATTGCCATGTCTACATATTCCAAACAAAAACCACTACAAAGACACTGTTCCTGTGTGCCAGTCTTCATAAAGCAAACTTACATTATTGTCTGAAAGTCATCATCCACTAGGATCATATCAGCTGCTTCCTTGCAGACGTCGGTGCCAGTCTGCCCCATGGCCACTCCAATGTCAGCGGCTTTCAGTGCTACAGCATCATTCACTCCATCTCCCGTCATAGCAACTACGGCACCATTATTTTGCAGGGACTGAGAAAAGGTACAATTATTGTCATCCAGTAATCACAAGGTTTTATCATTCAAATGTCTACCTTCCCTTCCAATTAAAAATTGCCAAATCCACAAACCATGAATGAGCAAAACCATCAAGCAGCATAATAACATAATGGCAAAAGCTGAATACACCAAAGAATCATTCCATCAGTTAAAAGATTGTGCAAAGAACAAGAACAAAACCGTTCTTACCTAATGCCTAAAGCTCAATAAAGTGTTGCCAGGTAAATCACCTTAACGGGATTCCCCCACAATTGCCAATCCACATCCAAACTGCTCTTTCTTTCTTTCTTTCTTTCTTTCTTTCTTTCTTTCTTTCTTTCTTTCTTTCTTTCTTTCTTTCTTTCTTTCTTTCTTTCTTTCTTTCTTATTTATTTGATTTGATTTGATAAACCGCCCTACCCCCAAAGGGCTCAGGGCCATGCACAACAAACAACAATACAATAAAACAAATCGAATAACCCCAGTTAAAATACAAAGCCTTAAAACTATAAAACTACGGCAGCAGTAGTAGCCTTCAATAAATAATTTAATTAATAATAGAAGATGTCTGGTACTCAACCCCAGTGATCAAACCCTGGGAAGAGAGGGGATTGGCAGATGGTCCAATAGATAGCCAGTGTGCAGGACAACACGAGGGGCGGGCTCAGCGGCCGGCCCCCTCAAAAGCCCGGTGGAACAGCACCGTTTTGCAAGCCCTGTGGAACTCTCCAAGGTCCCGCAGGGCCCTAACTGCTGAAGGAAGGGCGTCCCACCAGGCAGGGGCCAGGGCAGTAAATGCCCTGGCCCGTGTGGAGGCCAGCCGCATCATGGAGGGGCCGGGGACCACCAGTAGATTCGCCTCCGCAGAGCGGAGGACACGACTCGGGACATAAGGGGTGAGACGGTCCTGTAGGTATGAGGCCTCTAAAAGGCCTTTATCTGAAAGCCTCAGAAGGTACAGGCAATCAGAGAAGGGCCTCCAAAGCCCCCTCTGCACATGCAATATAATGCACTTTCAATCCACTTTCACAATTGTTTGCAAGTGGATTTTGCTATTCCGTACAGTAAAATCCAGCTGCAAAGTGCACTGAGAGTGGACTGAAAGTGGATTATTCTGCATGTGTGGAAGGAGCCCAAGGATTACCTTAAAGTACAGACAGCTTCATATGAGAGTTGGCAGCCTTTTACTACTCTCTGACACTGCATAAGATTCATAAGACACTTTATGCGCATTTCAATGAAGCTAAAGGCTTTCTACACATAGGGTGCACTTCTGCTCATGAAATCAACATGGGCTTTACCAGACAATTAGATAAACAAAAATAGCATTGACAACATTTCTTCTACAAGAGTCATTGAAGGGTTTCATTTTTCTTTGCCTTCTGCGATTACAACGCTGTTTAATAAACTGCCAAATACTTCAAAACAACCTAATAGCTCGAGTTGGCCCCATGGAAGCTTAAATATATTTTACCACTCAGCATTAGTGGCAGACAGCTCTTCAGGAGTCCTAATTGATTTCATTTGCAATTTTGAGTTGGAGATTGCATAATGGTATAATGCAGTGAGTGGCACAAGGCTGTTTTTAGAACACTCTCTTACCTTGACAATCTTCAACTTGTGTCTGGGACTTGCTCTGTAAAACACTGCTACCTAAAAAGTGGAAATAAGAACAACAGGGCCTTAACTATTTTAAGATCATGTTCCCTAATGATAACAACTACAGCTAGCCTCTTTCATAGAAGACTATCTATATACATAATTCACTCGAGGGTTTGGAATGTCCGACGGCAAACCTCCAGCCAATGTGTGTGAAGTGCATCCATCACATTCTAACCTCCACCCATATCCCTTCCCAAGACCAGTGGGGAGAAGCAGGCCCAATCCTCCATGGAGTCCAGCATGAAGGGCAGGGCCCCCCACCTCCCTTCCCTGTTTCCGTAGGACTTGGGAAACAAGAAAGAGGGGGGAAACCACCTGATCCTCCATGTGGGCATGAGCTAGCTGAGCCCCACATGGAGGATCGGGGTCCCTTCCCTGTTTCCAAACCTGTGCAGGGTTTGGGAAACAAGACAAGGGAAACAGTCCTATCCTGCCTGCCCTCTCCCCCGCCCCCCACATCTAGAGTCCATTTTGTTTAATTGTAAAATGGGCTTTACTGCTAGTTCTGACATAACAGGGAATGTTAAGAGAGGGAGGAAATTCCTCTCCTGATACTTTGCTTCTTGCCTTTCTCTACCCACCCCTTATCAGAAGAATGTGTGATTGATTGAGTCACAATAGACTCACGGCGACCCTTTCCACGGGGCGTTCCAGGCATGAGATGAACAGAGGCGGACAGCCAAGGTCTCCCCTCATGTAGCAACCCCAGACTTGCAGTCTTCCATCCAAGTACTGACCATATGTGACCCTGCTTAGTTCTCAAGCCCTGAACAGCTCAGGCCAACAAGGCTAACTAGGGTGTTAACCCCTTCTTAGGCTTGCCTATTCCTCTCACTATTAGTCCCATCAGAGTTGGAACCAGCAAGCAGAAAGCTAGTGACTGTGGGGATTCCTGAGTCCAAAGGATCTACCACCTTAACATTGACCGTCAGTTTGCAAGAATCCCAACAAGGTTAGAATTAGCATGATATCATTCTTGATTCAAAAGGCCCATCTCTAGAAGGTTAAAGGGGCTTTGTCTGAGACTTTCTTCTCTGCTTCTGCAGCCACCACTGAGAGCTGTTTCCACCAGAATGTATCATTAGAAGCCAGTGCACTACAACACTTTTTTTCTTTTTAGATTTCAGGAATAGAGACAACCAAGTAAAGACTGTCTTTAACTGTTTCCTTAAATCAAAAGCTAAATTGTACAGCCATTTAATACACCTTGACAGATTTCAAAAACATACAAGAATGGAGTAAAACCATTCTCCATAGAATTACTGTCCTCGCCTACCCACTACTAAAGACTGACATGTCCAACTGGGCGTTTATCATTAAGATCTAGTCGTACGAGTGCATTAGATACTAGTTATGTTTATTTAGAACACGTTAATCACTTGTGTCAACTTACTAAAAATCTCAAGCTAATATTTTCTGCATCCTCCATACTCCCTCCCGCTTTATAAACCAACCTTAGGCGCTATTTGTGAAAGTTGTTGTATATCCAACGTATCTATTTCTTCTCCTGAAATTGCTTGAGCATTTTTGCAATACAATCCCAAACGACTTGCTGAAAAACAAGTTACTCTGTTTAGATGTTAAGAGGAAGCAAACAATGAAGCAACAGTGTATTCTTTGGATCTCAATGCAACTAAACCTTCTAGTCTAGATTCCAATGTTCCTTGTTATTCTTTACATTAATAACGTTGCCATGAAAGTGTGCAGGACAGCAAACGTACACCAGCTGTTTTGTGAGCCTATATTCAGGAAATAAATTCAGTGCATGCTTACATATTAACACATTCCTATTCCACGTTCCTAGCAAACATTAAAGAGCCACAAATTACACACTAACATTAGCCCAGAGAAGCATGTGTGTGGTATTCATTTACTAAAAAAAATGGTCTTCACCATGCTGAGGAGCCCAGGGTCAAGGTTTGGCAGAGGCAGAGCTACAAGGGGACCGGCGGTGCGCGCTGCACCGGGCGCACACCTGGGGGCGGAAAATCACCCCTCACCCACTTCATCTTGTCATCACCTACTTCCAGACTGCACCTTTTGTTACTGAGCATGGCAACAGAATTGTTTAGGGTCAACCAATAGGCTTGTGCTTGCCCAGAAAACTTCTGACTGCCCTCCTCCTCTCAATTCTGTAACAAAAGGGCTTTTGAATTTGGTCTCTCTTTCAAGAACAGTTTGCAATACATTGTAAGTTCACAAAACAAACCAGAGTCTCTGAAACTAGTTTTATGGGTCTTTGGAGACTTGGCCATGGTCTCAATATGCTACATGATGCTAACCTTTTCATATATCTATGAGCAAGGCAATCACTATCACAGTTCAAGGACATCAAAAATCAATCCATACCAATGGCAACTGCAGTCTCCTGTGAATCGCCAGTAATCATTTTTATCACTACTCCAGAAGTGATAAGTGTATTGACAGCTTCTTTTACACCAGTTCTTGGAGGATCAATAATTCCAACCAGACCCAGAAATGACAGCTGCCCAAGCTCAGGACCAGATGCTAAGGCCAGAACTTTCAAAGAAAGAACAACAAAAAAAGGTGTGGATCAGAATGGCACTGTTAGTCCTCACTTAAGCGCTAGAGACCGAAGCAGAAAAAAGAAGAGGAGTTTGCATTTATTCTCTGCCTTTCTCTCCTGTAAGGCAGGTGGGTCTGAGAAAGTTCCAAAGAACTGTGACTAGCCCAGGGTCACACAGCAGGAATGTAGGAGTGGGGAAACCAATCTGATTCACCAGATAAGAGTCTGTCGCTCATGTGGAAGGGTGGGGAATCAAACCCGGTTCTCTAGATTAGAATCCACCGGCTGTTAACCAATACACCACACTTGCTCTCCTACAATTATGCATCAGCACACATCTTTTTCCTACGACAGTAATAATGGAGTCTTTTCAGAGGCTCCTGTACATCACTATGCAGAAAGGGCAGACCTTTCCACACTAAAATTTCACTTATTATTTAATCTATTGAAAGCAATGCAGTGGTAGAAGGGACACATTTTCTATTAGAAAGACTTCAGGGAGCACGAAGTTTGCTCCTGTCCTCCATACTATTTTTTAGGTTTTAAAAGAGAGTTCTCATATACAAAGTTTCTTCACAAGTTTGACAATTGGTATTCGTGTTGTTCTGGGAATTTCAGAAGCCTTGGACTGCAATCCAAGCTTATAAACAGGATTTCACAGTAAGCCAACGTCAATATAATATGAGAGAAGCACGGTTTTTAAGAATGGAAACAAATTGGGGGAAGGCTTATTCACAGCTCTTCTCCAGCTTCTCTCATGCTGAGCAGAGCACGCAATTAATTTTAAAATATTCCCCTTGGCTGTGAAGGCCAAACTGGGATACGGTATTACCTCTAAGTCCTGCAGATCCCATGGATGCTTTCTCTTGCTGATAAAGATCCCTTTGTTGTTGGCTGAGAGGTAGGCTGTGCACTTTGCTATTGTATGTTGTACAGTATCGAATAACTTCCTCATAAGCACCTTTCATGAAACAAATCTCCGGCTTGTCCTACAAAGAGTAAATGAGTTAATACATGCTGTCTTGTCCTCTGCCTCAACTCTGTCATTGTTATAACTTCAAAACCTTCCATTTGCCCATGGTTTCTAATTAGCTGACAATTCACTGCTCAGTTCAAGGCAAATCCTTCATCCACATAAAGGACCGCATTGTAGCTACACTTAGCTAGTCAGTGGGCATTACTTTGTTCTGTGAATAAATACTGTGTATAAAAATATATACAAGTCACATAATTTGGGTTGGAAACAGACTACATTTTTCACCAACAGAAGGGGGGATGTAATTTCTGCCAATTCCCTCTTCCTCCTGCAGGTTTCCAGCTTACCCCTCATCCTACTCAAGAAGATCCCCTGTCTCCAGAAGCAAAAGTCCATGGAAGTCAACAGGCCTCAGTAGGAGACGGGGAAGCTGGAAATTTCACTTCCAAAGACAAAAGTGTCTTCTGTTAGCAGAAAAATTTAGACTGGATGCAGCCATAGTTTCTTGGAAGAATTGGGTTTGAAAGCCCTGAAAATACAGACTGACATAGCAAAGATAGTAACAACACTATTTCTTGCCATTTCAGTAGCCATTTTCATGGCTACACATTATGCGTGTTCTACCACATAAGTGTCTTGAGAAAAAGAGACAATGTTTCTCCAGTGTTTACATACCTGTCTTGACCATATTTATCTGGAAGTCAGTTCAACAGAAACAAAATTACACTTATTTTCTACCATGCTTAAATTTCAGCCAGTCTGAGAAATGCTCCTCTGCATGAAAGTAACTGAGCCACTGCATTACACAATAGGTGGATATTGGAGTTTATAGAACAAAAACTGCAGAACTAAAGTCATACCTGTTGTGTTCTATGCAGACACTTAACAGCCATCCATTTTTGCTCAGAGCTGAAGGGATATTCTGCTTTTCGTATGTAGTCCTGCTGAATTCCGTCTAGACCCATCTGTGAAAAAAAGTTATTTAGTTTCAATGTCCTTCAAGCACACCTCTGAGCTTGCTATTAGCACTACACAACAAACAGTTTTGGGTTATGCTGAGTTGCAGAACAGAGAGTTTTCCAGGGCTTTGGCTGTCTGTGAAAAATTTCCTGTTCCTAAAGATTCACTGTTCCATAACACTAACAACCATGAATTACTGCCATGGTCAATTTTGCCTAATGTTGCATGAACAATCTTGAAATTTTATGTTTTTCAGGTGATCATCCCTAGCACTTGTGCAAGTGTACACTTAGTTGATCAATAAATACTAGGATGGGGATTAAAGCACCCAATAATAATCCACATTTTTAAAAAATCAAGCTATAGATTCGCCTGATTAGTTTTGATATGACCTCTGTAACATATACAGACACTTAGGCACATTCAGGGAGTAAAACGTTTAGAGCCCAAAGTGCTAATCTAGAACTCCACATGACTGGCTGACAGAACTGAACAGCATTCTATGGATGAAGGACAGGGAGTTTCAAGGGAGAACTGAATTAAGAGCCAGAGTGAATGGTTGTTCTGTTGTCGCTCTACTCTCTGATAACTGAGGGCCAGTTCAAAGTGAGCTGTGCTTCTCTGATTAAGTGCCAGAGAGGACAGGTTTCAGTTAGGAAATCTGTGCAAAGGTCCTGGAGTTAACCATAACACGGTAACACTGATTAATCACACTTGGTGGCTTGGTAGTTTTCTCTTGAGAACTACGCTCAGATAAGGAGCAGGGAAGCTCCTAAGGGTGGGGGGGTGGGTTATATATAGAGAGAGGATTGTAGCTTCCTGAGGGAGAGCAGCCATCCTTCTATAAGACGCACCATGTATCTCATAGAAACACCCTAGTGAACAGACTGTCATAGAGATAGCATTCAAGGATCTGTGTATTATATTTACGTGAAGGTAGAAATTAAATTTTTAAACAAATGGCTAGAAAGCCAAACAGAATGCTGTAATACCTATATCGGGGTATCTAATTTTTTTGTCTAGAATTGAAGTGATTAACAACAGAAAGGCACTAAGATAGTGACCTATATGAAACTTGTATCAACTGAAAAAAGTTACTAAAACAACTTGTAAATAGTAACCTCTCAGATACCAGCTTCATACATACATACACATACATCTGTCTGTCTGTCTCTGTCTCTGTCTCTCTCTATATATATATACTTATTCGTTTGCCAGTAAACCTCTTTAACCTGTAAATAAAATCTTTTAATTTCATGGTTTAATGGCAAAAAGTCTCTGGTACTGGCTTATTATTTCCTGACAGAAAGCAAACAGGATATTTTGGTGTCCCTGGATGAGTAGCTAAAGACTTTTTTTTCTTTTCTATTTAATTTACTAGCGACAGTGAGGAAACTTAGAGAGTAAAACACACTCTCCATGTTACTAAAAATCTGTTCTGAAGAGGAAAAAAGGAAAACTGCTCAGTCAGAGCTGTGTGGTCTGTTTAACCAACAATTTTGGACTTCTTCCACATTAAAAATCAACTTCGAATTTATAACCATTGTGCTAAGTTCAAAGTAAGACAGGCAAAGATATGAATAGCAGCTTAACCTTCAACAATTAATTAGAGAAACCTCAGCCAGTGAAAATGCAACCTGAAGTGAATCAGATGAAGATTCGCATATTGACAAGTTCAGCTAAAATACAGCAACTTAATGTAAACAAGAAATATTTGAGGGATGCTACTTTGATCCTCCTACACTCTAGGTTGAAAACTTATACTTCTCACCTTATATTTGGATCCGTTTCTAAATCTACTCTTCTATTCCACCCACTATGTGTTTTCTAATACTCCCTACGGACATAACCAATCCATGCAGGACAGTTTTTCTTTCTTAACAAATAGTTAAGGTCTAAGCTATAAGAATAAACTGTGCAATCTGGGCAGGGGGTGGGGTGGTGCTGAAATCACTCAGGAAGTAGTAAAAGAGTTGCACCAGTATCAGTGCCACCAAGACCATGCATAAGTGGCATGGACACTGATGCAGAGGGACTTATCTGGGAGGCAGGGAACTGCCATGCCAGAACCTGGAAGTCCCCCCCCACCACCACTGTTTCTATGCCACAGGAGGCCATGCCAGCGTGAAGGGGGGGGGGGTGTTCCGGGGACATTCCCAGGGCCAGAACTGACTTCAGTCAGCTCTCAATGGAGTTTCAGACTGGGAACATTCCCCTTCAGTGGCACAGACATACACTACTAACAAGGATGGCCTAAATCATATGCCTTTTTGGGCTTTCCTGGGAGAGAAAGGAGTTTCTCCTTCTCCCCTGGCAATCACAATGCCAACTGCCTCTTTGGAGGAAGTGCAACATCGGCATCCCAGACCACTGCTCTACCCCCCCTCCCTCCTTTAGATTGAACTGTAAGAGTCCCTTAATAATCCCCAAGAATCTGAGCTGGTTCCAACCAGCTTTTCTACACAGGTTCTCTCTGGCAATGCTGAGGATTATGGGACTGCAGGCAAAAAAATCATGTGGGATGAAAGAAGGGAACTTGGCAACATGGAGCAAAAAAAGCTGGCTGGATCCAACCATCTAGGTTTAAGCTACGAAAACATTTCAAAAGCCAATGACCTCTGCATTCATGCTGCGGTATCACCTATTCAGCATCCAATCTTTTATTTATGTAAACATGATAATGTCAAAATTAAAGTCTCATGTTGGTTGTCTCATGTTGGTTCCAGTGGCAATTCTATAAGAATCTACATAGAATTATTGGAAATCATTAGACAACCTCAGGCTGAGGAATGTGGTCTCAACAAATGTTGAAGGCATCTGGCTCACTATAAACGAAACTGCATCCTTTTTGATGTTTTCAGACTATTGATCTTGCCAGCAGATATCACCAGTGGATAACACCCAAGGCAACTCAGTCCTATATTTATGTATATTATGTTACTCATCCCTTGTATTGCTTGATTTTGTACGCTGTTGGATTCTTCAGATGCCACAAGTCTTTGTTTTGGCTGCAACAGAATAGAACAGCCACGTCTCTGAACTACAATACAATTCTGTGTTTCTGGCTAGTTAGGTTTATTCCAGGGGTAGGGAACCTGCGGCTCTCCAGATGTTTAGGAACTACAATTCCCATCAGCCTCTGTCAGCATGGCCAATTGGCCATGCTGGTAGGGGCTGATGGGAATTGTAGTTCCTGAACATCTGGAGAGCCGCAGGTTCCCTACCCCTGGTTTATTCAAACTCAGAACTAGCACTGCTGCTCATCAGTTGTGTATACACAGCACACCACATACCTTCATGGCAAGCGCAATTAAGGCCCCTTCTGTTGGCTTTCCCATTAAGGTGTTGTTTCTAATTACAGCGTCATTGCACACACATCCAGCCTGAAGACAAGAAGTGAAAAAATGTTAATGCAATATATGTTGGCCAAATTGCAGAAAATCATAGCCTCTTTAAGAAAGATCTTACCTCAACAATTCTGCTAACAGATGGATTGTTAAACCCATGAACTACATCACCATCAACAAGGACTTCTCCAAATCTGTTATAACCAACACCAGTAACCTATAAGATACAGTGAACATAACATTCACAATGTAATAAACATTTAAATTTTTCCCCACACAACTTTAGAAATAAAGGTTAAAGATGATATTAATTGTGGAACATGTCCACAAAATTCCCTAAAAAGCATAAGATAAACAACGCATTCAGTTTCCTGCTCTGTTCCTTGGAACATATTAGAGAACCTGAGGTTATAATTTTATTACCCTGATCAAAGCAGATGGGAACAATGAAGAAAATACCCAACTACTCAGGTAATCACAAAACTAGAATTCACAAGAAGCTGCTGGCTCTTCACTCTAGGTGGAAAACTTAACACCGCCAAAATTTCCTCCAAAATGGCAGCAGATTTTATATTCCAACTATGACCCTCCTGCACACATTTTCATGCATTTAAAAGTACAATGCAAGTCTACATCACACGGATACTTTATCTAATGTCAGCCTCAGTATTGCACAATGCTTTATAACCTGCCATCTTCTGAAGAGTGGAAATGACCATGTATACAGGCTGAATCAAATGCCCACCAATTTCCAGCCAATCTTAGCAGAGTCAGTCATGCATATATAGATAAGAGAGATTGGTACAGAGAAATTTCCAGAATTACCACATCTTATAAATAAAGCATATCTGCCCATCCACATTCACATGCATTAACTACACTAAAAAGACCTCCTTTCCACATACCTCAGCATGTATCCCGTCTGCTGTAAATATATGAGTGACAGTCATTTCATTCTTTGTCAATGTGCCAGTCTTATCTGAGCAAATCACATTGCAGCAGCCTGCAAAGCATGAAGGCAATAATCACACAAAAATGTTATAATGGAAGGGGCTTTCATTCAGGCAACAGACCACGGATCAGAGCATCTCCCCTGAGTCTCAAGAAACAAAGAGGAACTTCAGTCATGCAAGAGAGAAATAAGCAGCAAGTACCAGCCACTCTCTTCTCCCCAGACAGCCACCCCCAGATCCCTTTCTCCTCAGCTAGGTCTATTTTTAGTGCAAGCCTTAGCACAGAGATAGGCAGTCCCTGACACCTTTCATCATAGAATCTGCATTCTCAATCTCATTTGTTGGCTGAAATTTGTATGCTGCTTTCCAATGTTAACTTTAAAAGCAGCTGACAATTTTAAAACATAGTACAAATTAAAGCAATGAACATGAACATTAAAATTAAGTACAGCAGCAATAATCCATTCCTAACTCTTAAAGCAGGTCAGAATGCACCCTCCTCTCAAATGCCTGGCTGCAGAGAGAGAGAGATGGGGGGACCAGCGGCCAAGCTGGTTGTGGAAGGAGGGGCAAAGAACTGCACAACTGTGCAGCTAGGCAACAGGGAGAGATACACACTCAAAAGAGTAGGGGAGAAAAAGTGGGGCCACAAAAGGCAGTGCCAGATTTACCCTGACGCTTGGCGAGGGTCTCAAAATCTAGGGGGCCTCCAGCCACAGTATAATATTTTTGACACTGTAATAGGTGTTTGCATTTATTTATGTATTTTTCAGGAATTATGAATTGCGGGATTTTGAACACCCGTCATCATCCTCAGCTTTACTCAATTTTGTTGAAAACACTCTTCCATGTTCTTCTAGTTGTGAGGGGATTGGGAGGGGCCTCGCAAGTAGGCCTCTATCCGGCACTGACAGAAGGGGAGACAATTTCCCCTCCAGGAGTCCTTGTGGGTTCCCAGCTTATAGATTTCATGACTGAGTTTCAACAGCAGTAATGTAAAAATGTTTGGATGTTTTTTATTCTAGCAAAAAAAGCTAATCACATGGTAAATTACAAACTTAAAGATGAGGCACTTCAGGTGGGAATTGATCTATTCACCAGTGGAGAAGCCCTTTCCAAGAGAAGGAGCCTTCCCCGGGCGCATGAGGCTCTTCCTTCAACAGGAAGGTTCCTTCTGATAGAGGAAAACATCTATGGAAATTTAACAGATCCATGCAAGCCAGCCCTTCTAGGTAGGAAAATGTTCTGCTTTTAGCAAAACACACACACACAGAAAAATACTATTTAAGAATACAGGTATTAGAAAAACTACATTAACAAGCACATCAAGATAAACTATACCTACACAATAAGATAGACCGTTCACATGTCAAGGTATTTTGTCAGAAGTGATTGAGGCAAACAGGAGATCACCCTCAGCCATTCACAGGGATGTTATGCATTTTGGTCTACTCTTACCTAAGGTTTCCACAATTGGCAGCTTTTTCACGATAGCCCGTTTCTTGACCATTCGCATTACACCGAGAGCCAGCGTTACCGTGACAACAATAGGTAACCCTTCAGGAATAGCAGCAACAGCCAGACTGCAATTTTAAGAGGACGAACTGATCACCAACTTGACACACGCCAAAAGTTACGGACACATATTAAAAACAGAAATCAAGTTACTGGCAAAGCTGAGCCGAAGTTGGAGGGTGGAAAGTTTCATGAACAGCTTTGCAACTTGCAAAAAACACCACACCCATTTCAGTGATGTGAGTGGCTAAAGAACAAAAGTTTCCACCTGTTCAGAGGAATGGCAGGAAGAACGGTCCTCACCCCACTGTGCCTTCACAGCATCCAGTGGCCAAATCTGCCTGCCTGAAGAATGTCATCACGTTGCCTACCATTTGCCCTTGTCTATTATTGCTTTTAAAAATCGATGCAAACAGCACTCAAAAATGGCAGTATGCATATATGCATGGAGATTCTCCATTTATTTACTATTTGCCTTTAGCCTACTTTTATTTTGCCCTTGCTTTAAGGAGATGAAGGCAGTGTATGGAACTACGTGACTCCTTTTATCTAGAGAACATCATGGCAGAGTGAACATTTTAAATGGGGTCACCCTAGTCTAGGGGTGGCCAACCTATGGTGCTCCAGATGTTCATGGACTACAATTCCCATCAGCCCCTGCCAGCATGGTCACACCACACTTGCCCTTTAACCCTCCACAGTCTTTTTTTGCTATGAAAATTTTATGGGTGAATATTCAGCACTGCCCGAATGATTAGAAAGTTAAATCAGAAAAACTGGTAAGAGAAACAAATTATGATAGCACATTTTATGAGCAGCTATCCTCTGGTGACAATTCACACTTTAAAATAAAGGTTAAAAGGTCCACAGTATAGCACATGGCACATATACTTTGCATGCAGAGCGTCTGATGCTCAGTCCATGGCATCTGCAGCTACAAGAATCACAGATAACACTTAGCACTTCTTCAGACCGTGGGAAGTCACAGCCGATCAGAGTGCATAGCAATGGGCTGGACAGTCTGACTCTGTTTAAGTTAATGCAATGCGTTCATTTTTAAAAGGCCATGGAAAAGTGGGGACACTAGAAAACGTGTTTTACTAAAGTTCAAGAGTCAAGAAGGGAAAGTATCGCTAGGTCTCTGGTTCAGACTGAAAGAAATCTTGCTCTTATAGGTCTGCAAGTCTCCCCCATATGTCAAACAGAGGCACCTGCCCACATCCTCAAAAACCTTCCATATGCATGAATGGAAAGCAAGATGAATGCCTACTCACATTTTATTTTGAAAATGATGATATTTGCAACTGTGAACAATAAGTTATGGTTGAAAAGCCCACGCCATCATTATCTTCCTCCATTTAAACTGGGCAGCACACATAAGGAGTAAGTTAAAAACCAGAAAGTCTCAGAGTATATTAATTTATTGCGGGATGAGTTTCAGTAGAGGAGATTCTATCTATTGTTAGACATATATAGTTGGTGTGGGGGGGAAGAAGAGGAGTTTGGATTTATACCCATAAGGGCATAGGAACTCCTTTCCCTTCCTCTCCCCACAACAGACACCTTGTGAGGCAGGTAAGGCTGAGAGAGCTGTGACTAGCCCAAGGTCACCCAGCAGAAATGCAGGAGTGGGGAAACAAATCTGGCTCACCAGATAAGAGTCCGCTGCTCATGTGGACGAGTGAAGAATCAAACCCAGTTCTCCAGATTAGAGTCCACCTACTCTTAACCATTACACCACCTTGGAGATATACATGAGATTCAATTAAAATGGCAGCACGGTATAGTGGATATGAGTAGGGAATTGTAATCTGGAGAACCAGGTTCGATTCCCCGCTCCTCCAAATGAAGCCAACTGGGTGACCTTGGATCAGCCACAGTTCTCTCAGAACTCTCAGCCCACAGAAAGGGAAGCAATGGCAAACCACCTCAGAAGGTATTTTGCCTTGAAAACCTACAGGAAGTCAGCTGTGACTTGACAGAAT
Organism: Sphaerodactylus townsendi; assembly: GCF_021028975.2. Lineage (NCBI taxonomy): Eukaryota > Metazoa > Chordata > Lepidosauria > Squamata > Sphaerodactylidae > Sphaerodactylus > Sphaerodactylus townsendi. Next base: position 29,602,820 of record NC_059435.1, read on the forward strand.
CTTCCATCACACAGTAGAGAAAAAGTTGTATAAACATGGTCCATTGCTTTTAAAGTTAAGGCCCCTGAGTTTTTTTGGTTTTAAAGCCTGAACTCAATTTAACTTCCCACATGGCTAGAATTAGCTACCAAAGCAGCTGTTGCTTTTGAAGCTGTTGGAAATGGCCATTTTAAAGCTTTTTTAAAATGGGGTCAGGGGTCAGACAGATGGTTACATTGCCAGAAGTATTTTATGAGAGCCCGTAAGCTGGCCATAAGCTTACCAGAAAACCTGAATTTGTTCATGCTAATTTCCCTCTGCATGATGTGTAAAATCTGCAGAAATTGTGCAGATGGGCTAACCTGTAGTTTGTCACGTGTACACTGGGGAAACCTCTCTTTATTTGAGAAGGCTTACTCTTGAGAGAATGAGGAGTACTCCAATTATTACTGCTTCACTTCCTTCGTTCAACACTATGCCTTTAAATAGATAGAATTATTTCTCAGCAACAGCAGTCTTCTGAGAAGTGCTCCATCGTCCCACCTCTCCTGTCAATAATAGCTATTGATTAAAAGGCCATTCTGTGGCGTCCCCAGGCAAAGCCCCTGATGTTTTGATAGTTGCCATGGAGACCAAATCCACACAATTATCTGTCCGTGCCGAATGTCAATTTCTTGTGGAGTTCTTCAGTCTATGATATCTGATTGATTGCACCATGAACTACAGAGATTAAATACGTAAGACTCTCACCTCACACCAATGGTAAACATATCAAGAATATGTTTTCCTTGCAGCCAGCCAACCAGCATAATGATCCCTATGATAAAATATAAGTAATTGAACAGCAGAAGATGAAGCCGGAAAGATCTCAAATGAAGCAGCAATCAAATTGGCAGACAAGCAGCAGCGATCAGTGGGCAGAGTTCTAGCAGGTTCAACAGGTTCAAAAAGTTATGAAGCAACCACAAATGTGTCAGCTCAGTGAGCTGAACTGAGAACAGAATCAACAGCTTGGTCTCCTGAAGATTTACTTAGCACAGATGATTTAGTAAATACCTTTTTTACAAGCAGATAAAGTTGGAAAATAATGTACATAAAATGAGTGTCTTGAAGAGGCCAAAGTAATCTAGATTACAGTGTGATGCAAGATCTTTTCAGACATTCCGCCTATGTGTACCACCATTGGAAGTATACCGCCCACGGTGCTCTCCATAAGCACCACTGCCATTTTATGTGACATAAGCAATGCAGCATAGATTTTCTATCCAGAGACTAGGACCAGGAGTGATGGGTTCAAAATGAAGGAAAAGAGATTCTACCTAAACCACAGGAAAAACTTCCTGATAGCAAGGGCTGTTTTGACAGTGGAATGAACTACCTCAGAGTGTGGTGGAGTCCTCTCTTTGGAGGTTTTTAAACAGAGGCTGGATGGCCATCTGACAGGAGTGCTTTGATTATGTATTCCTGTATTGCAGGGGGTTGGACTTGATGGCCCTTGGGGTCTCTGCCACCTCTATGATTCTATCTGCATATAGCTTTACTACACATGTACCAAAGCTGCACAACCAGAGAAAATCCACACATTTCCCATTTCCCATGGGATGGAGACCATCTGTATAGGAAGCACCACAGGTAGTATGCACTCCTCTTGGTGGGTTCTTGGAACATGTCGCAGTAATATCTGAAAAGGACTACAGTCCTTAAATAAATAGGGCTCATCATGCAAGGGAGTCAAACGAATACAACTTTCAACAGTGTTCCAGCTCGGGTTTTTGACAAGATCCAAGTTGCTCCTGCTCCAGCCCAAAACTATTTAAACCATAACAACCAACATAGGTACAAAAAGCACACCATGAAAGCCCTGCCTGACAATTTATGGAGCAATGGCATTCTTGCCAGTTTTTCTTTATAAAACAACTATTTGATTCACACCTCACTCAGTCTGAACCTACAGAGACATCAATTGCATCTTTCTCCCCACCACTGGAGCCCAGATGCACTTCTGTGCAGTCTGGGAACTGCAACTATGATAGCTCGCAGAAAGTACAAAATATTATATAGAGTACATACTTCATCCCACAGTATCTCAAAGAAGAGGAAAAAACTCTCTCTGAGATTGGATAGAGCCCTGGCCAGCTGCAACTTATAATGCTGGTCTAAATGGACCAGGTTTCCATCTCTGTTGGACTCCATAAATGTAGAGTTTCTCTCAAGCCTTGCTATCTACGCCATACTTCAAGTGTTCTGCCTCTAGCACAGGTGTTGAAAAGCAAAGTTGCCAAAAAAAGGACTTCTGCCTGCCTCTCAAGAGCCTCTGAAGACATCAGCAAAGCTCACTACAATTCAACATAGAAAATCCTCCCAGATTTTTTTAAAAAACAGTGCTTACATACTTCTCTTGTAATGTCAGTAAGTAAGAACATTTGCAGATGTGTAGCTCATGTTTAAGACAAACCCTCACCAGGTCTTCCAAAGACACTTATTTTAGTTTGATTTAAATGCATTTTGATGCAGTCATAACTCAGGTCCAGCAGTATATCAAATAAGTCACATACTGTTCCAGTTCAGGGCAAGATAGTATGAATACTTTTGAGATCACATTGGCTATTTTGCCTGAACATACCCACCCACCAATAAAGAAAGAGCCTACAAAAGGTCTAAAGACTTATTTCCCTAAAAGCCACTTGGCTGTTAGGAGTGCAAATCTCATAGAGCAGGAGGACACTTTGAACCTAAAAAGCAATTCACTATTATCTTGAGAGAAATGGAGAATCTGGATATATAAAGTATCAAGAATCCACAATTCCCTCACAGTTCAACTAGTTAAAAATGTGATTCAAATAGCACTGAAAAACTGAAGTACTAGTAGTTCTAGCTACAACACGGATCTGGCCCAGTGGCCCCACTCCAGCAATGGCCCAAGATGTTAGTGCCCAAGTAAGTAATTATTTGCTTACCAATTATTCCGAATGAATACAGGGAAAGTTGTTTCCCAAGGAGATCCATACTTCTCTGCAGAGGCGTCTTTGGAGCCTTGGTAAAAACAAAGAGAGAAACTATTCTATTATGTGCTGTCAATGCGCTGACTTTGTCGAAGTCCTCTTAAATAAGGCCGTTTCCGCACAGAGGCGGAAGCGGCCGGGTCAGCGTACTTGACGCCGCCCCGACGACGCTGGGACTGTTCACATGAACGGTCCCAGAAAGAGCTGGGACGACGGCACCGCAGAGCGCTGTCGCCCGACTGACCCGGCATGTCCCCAGGCCTCCGGCACGTCACCAAGGCCTGAGGACACGCCCCCCCGGCCCTGCGGGTGTCCCCCGGCCTTGGCGACGCGCCGGAGGCCCGGGGACAAGGTAAGTGCAGGGAGGGAGTGGGGGGGAGACGCCTTGAAGCCGCTGCCGTTCGCACGGCAGCAGCTTCAAGCCGGCGTTTCCGGAAAAGTGCGCTTCCCAGCACACTCTGGAAACGCTGGCTTCGCGCCGGTCAGGTGCGAATGGCGGCCTGGGGACGGCGTTTTTGCCGTACCCAGGCCGCCATATTCCGCCAGTGCAGAAACGGCCTAAATGAACATAGCTCAGCAACTGACATCATGCCATGTGCCTCCCTGTTACAGTTGGGGGGGGGGGGGTCCTCTCAAACAAGACTCCATGCATTGGAAAGATAATGCACCTGCCTGACTCTTCACTAAAGGATATATAGAAGGCATAAATATTAGCACACTAATAAAATGTAAGACTGTTCTGGTGTTGTCGACAGAAAGCACAAGTCCAGTTTATTACTGCCCACCTACTTCTGGCTACAGCAAAGCATTGGGGTGAACATTCAGATAAGCAGCGAAAGTAAGAACAGAAAGTACAAGCTGTAGGGGAGAAGCCAAAATTCCTCAATACCACTCTAAAATCATCCAGTTTTGGGGAGAACAAAGATTTGCATTGTTCTTTATTTACACAGCTACTTACCTCTTCTGCTTGCATCATTTTGAAAACCTCGCCAAACTCCGAGTTTTCCCCTGTTCCAATAACTATTCCCTACAAAAACAAACATTCCACATTTAAGCCAGAGTAGAGTTGCAGATTTACTTCAGGTTATGTTTGACTACAACAATACTATTTGGCTGTCTTGATTCTTGCAAGGTCTGGTTTTCAAAACATTCCAGAATTCATTTGGCCCAGCTTATTTACATTTATAATGCAAAAAGTACAGTCTCCCATCTGTGATCAATAAAATATATATTGTTTTATGCTAATGTTGCGTTTACATTAATGCTGATTTTTATTTAAAACCTCAACACTACTACAAGTTTGTTGGTATAGGTTTTGTATTAATGTTTTGTTGATTATTTTAATCTTATAAACTGCTTGAGGAAGCAATGGCTGAGAGAGATACAACCTATCCTTTAAAAACAAACAGAAAAGTTTAAAAAATCCCTGCAATTACTAATCAGTCTACCAGACATTAGCAAATAATACTGTGATCTACTTTTTGCATTCTCATGGCATAATCAGCGAACAAGCCTTGGAGACAGCGCTTTAAACATTTAGTACAAATGTGACAATTTAAAAGAGGTTTTTTTGTCTGTTGATTTTAACTTAATTAACATTTAAATAGCAATTAAGACCTAGAAACCCAAATATCCGTAAAATTAGTGTCTGCAGTTAAAGAAACTATGTGGCCCAGGACTATGAATTGGATTATATGGCTGTGTAAGCAGAAATAATAGGTACTAGATCTTTCCATGCCTTTCCATTTCCACAGCAAACCTCAGCAAGTCCCAGGAAGAAGCTGCTGGGTATTCTTGGACTTCTGGGAGAAAAAGAAACCAAGCACAATGGGCTTGCAAGAGGGAACCATCACCCCAATCTTGCTCTTGTTCCACTGTGACTAGACCAAGGTCACCCAGCTGTCATGTGTGGGAGTGTACAGGCTAATCTGAATTCCCCAGTTAAGCCTCCACAGCTCAGGCAGATTAGATACACGAGCTCTTAACCTCCTACGCCCAAACTGCAACCCAAAACCCACTTATTTATCGCAAAGTGCCAACACAGCAATTTAACCTGAATACTGAGGTTTTAGTTTAGAAAAAACGGTTGGCTCCAAGGTGCGCATTACTCAGGAGTAAGCTTGGTGATAGTTGGTGGCTTTGCTTTGAAACAACCGTGCAACACTTCAAATGGGTGAATCCCGACCCTAGGAGAACTTACTCAGAAGCAAGGCCCCTTGCCAGCAACTGAGCTTACTCCCAGGTAAAGGATTGTGCTTTAGTTCTTCCCATGAAAATCAGTGGGGTTTAACAGCACTTAACAGGGTTACCTACATGTTGTGCCCAGCAGCCCAGGTTAGCCTAGATGTGTGTGGGGCGATTTTCCAAACACCCTCACCCCCAATGACGAACTCTGTGCATGCGTGCCTACAGAGAGGGATCTGAGTGCCACCTCTGGCACCCGTGCCATAGGTTCGCCACCACTGCAATATGGTAACACAACAGGAAACTGAAGACTAGAAGCTCATATGCAAGGGGTGGACATTCTGAAAACTGACCAGACCTTCCATGAATCCCTAAGTTAAGCACCCTTGATGTGAAATACCTTTGCCTTTCCACATCGAACGAGTGTTCCCATGAAAGCAATGTTGCTTCTCGAAGTGAGGTCTCCATTGGCAGCTGCTGGTTGAGGAGATGTGCACTTAGAGCAGGGGGTTGTCTCACCTGTCAGACTGGATTCATCGATAGAAAGATCCACCGCCTTTGAAAACAAATAAATACATCAGGCAAAACAGCTTTATTAAATCTGCCGCTTTCTCAACTGTCAGCGATGATTAAAGGTATTCAAGCAACGCAAGTTCTACCCAGTCTTCTTTTTTAGGAGATGAACCATGTCAACAACAGAATTCATCCGGCATACACATTAATCAAGCACATGACAAGCTGCTTTTGCAAACAGGAGCTTCAACACAGCATGGAAAGAAAACCATTCCACTTAATATGCTTCAAGGAGTTCTAGACACAGTCTGTGTTTTTAGACATCATCCTACAAACTATAAATTGGACTAATCAAATTTTACTTCTACAAAGTAAATAAGATACTTAAAGGATTCTAGTGTAACCCTTGCATTGCACTACTCTGCCTAATTATATATTCAGAGCTGAGCCATACCACAGAAGTCATAAGCTGCAATAACAAAGACAATTTGGGCATGATTAGCTGAAAACCAAAGACTCCTTGGCCAGAAGGAGGCAATCAGTATCACTTGGGTCCCCTTCCTCAAACCCCATTGAGTAGTTTGGCAATCAACAGGAGGAAAGGAAATGCATACAGGAGATCCAAAGGCCAAGGTTGAGTTAACAGCACCTTCTCCTTTCACCTGATTCATTCTGAATCAAGACTGGAACCTGGGGACTTTGCCATTGTCAGGAGTTGTGAAGAGATCTATGTGAGGATTAAACAAGCAATAAACCGCAGCGTTTAAGACCTTCGGATTTAGTGTCTTTCTGTGGTCTGCTCAACCAGTCCGCTTTTCCATCCAGGAAGCCCTGGAGGTGATGAACTTGAATACTTGCAGGGTGTTTTTCTGCCCAAATCAAAAACAGAGTTGCATCTTTCCATAGGGTGCAAGGTCATGTTCAGCCCTGACGACTGATATGTACTTTTGTGGTGACATTGTCTGTACTGACCAGAATGTACTTTGTTTCTATCAGATTCTTGAAGCTAGCTAAGTTAGCTTGATTACATGTTAACTCCAGCCAAATGATGGTGTACGCCTGTTCCACTAGTGTCCACGTTCCCTGGGCCAGCTGACCCAGGTAATAATATATCAGATTACAAACTCAAAACCTGCCAAGAGGTTAGCACTAGCATTTGCCTGTAGTTTCCCCACCACCTTCAAGGGCTGGCTCATCTACTGTGCGCTACCTTTTTTCCTGTATGGTTATAATTTCTGAATTTATTTTTGTTTTATGTTAAGAGTTCTAAAACTAATACTAATCAGGGCCTTTACTAAATATTACTGAATCCAGAACTATTTCAAAGTAAAATAAATTAATACAAGCATACCTCAAATAACCGTAAATCAGCAGGAACCCTGTCTCCCACAGAGAGGCAGACAGTATCCCCTGGGACCAAGTCTCTTGCAAGTGTATGTTCCACCCTTCCCTCTCGAACACTGCAGAGACAGAAATATATAGCACAACCCACAGTTGAAAGCCCAGTAAAATAATATGAACACGTTTACTTTGGAGAATTAAAAAAAGAACCACACTTCTAAATACAACAGTGTAAGTAGCCAGCATATAGCATTAAGAGATGCGGTCCTCACCTATGCCATGCAACCTGTTAAATTCACTTCAACACAGTGAACCAAAGAACATCACTTTGGAAGCCTCTTGCCTGATCTTGTGTCAGACTTGAAGCGGCAATTCAGCTTCTGCACAGGGAAAGGCGAAAATGCCTAGCATGTCTGCCTTGATTAAGCTGTCACCCTTTTTCTGTATGGATCTATGTGCACTCAACTGTATTCGAGAGCTAACATTTTAGACTTTTAGTGAGAATTTGCTATGCTGACTACAAGTGCCAAACCTACTAGAGATAGGGAACTTAAGATAAATTTTACTATCGTGATCTAAACAAACGTACACATTAATAGACGCATATTTCTCTTTGAAGATGTCTACGTGCGAATGTATATTTATGAGTTAGCTCTGTTTTCAAGCACCTGGGGCAATGTCACACATATAAAAAGACTCAAATGAAAAAAAAAGAATCCCTACAGAAACAACACACTATAAATACTAGTTTAGTTTTAGTTTTATTTCAGTTTACTACACTAAAATAATAAAGATGTTCAGTCGCTGTCCTTTCTGGCAACATGTTTTCAAGTTGTTTTTCAAATGCATAGCTGCAACTACCATTGCTTTCTCTTACACAAGAGAATATGTTCTTTGCAGTCAAGCTGTTTACTCAAGATCTAGTAATCTTCAACTATGGTATTTTAGAACCCGGCTGAAAACTTCAAAGAACAGTGTCACAAAAGGACAACAGGCTCCCTCAAGCAATGCAGATAACCACGGCTCATTTTAAAGTGAAATCCAAAGTGCATCCTCAGGCGCACCACAGAAACTACGTGAATAACACTCTGCAGCACTTACAACTAAAATACATAATAATAACAACAATAACAGTAATCACAATGATAATAATAATTATTTTTTTAAACTGCACCATACCAGTGACATTCTGGAGGTACAAGTTTACTCAGTTCTTCCAGAGATTTTTCTGATCGGTATTCCTGCAGGAGCAAAACAAAGAGAGAGAAAAACCTGAGGCACTTTCTGAACTCATCAAAGTTAGCTTTGTTGTTGAGGTTAGCAATAAACATCCTTCCCTGTTGGTAGATTCAGAAGGTCTACCCCACACAGAAGTAACCTTAAATGCTTTTTAATTCCAAAGGCTCAAAAAAGGGCAACAATAAGACAAAGGACAGCCCATCACTGAGTGGACTGTCATGTAATACAGACAGCATCATTGCCAGCCAGGCATCAATGCAGTGCCAGGACCTCAGTTCCAACACCCACTGATAAGGCTAAATTGCCTGGATATTGTAAAATAATGGCTTGCGTGATGGGCTAGAACCTGAAAAACCCAGGGTTGAATCCCCATTCTGCCATGGGAGCTTGTTGGGTGACCTTGAACCAGTCTCCAGGACAAGCGTCAGTTGTGAAATCAAAACTAGTATCTTGGCACAAGCAATTTTCCCTACGAGCTGCTTCACTCTTCATTAGAAGGTATCAAATGCTAAATCACCATGCACGCCCTCCTTTCCCGCAGCAGGCAAGGTGGCTACACAGTTGTTTAGTCATGCATAAACGGTAGAGCAAAATCTGGGAAGCTGAATGAATTACAGCTCTTCACGTACACTGCTGTGTGCTCTCTTTGCTCAGCCCTCACTTCATTCCCAATACTATCCATAGCCAAGTCTGTTAAAAATATTTAAGGAGGCAAAAGCAACCTAAGCAAAGGGGCCATTGGGTATCTATTACTTTACTTCGCATGTAACTTGCAGTTTCATCCCTGGTGCATCTTTTCAATGATTTGTGATCCAAAGTGACTAGCAGTAATACTCAGCAGTTATACCCTATGTCCGTTAAAAGTCTGCAGGCTTAAAAGGGTATAGCTGTGCTTACATTTGCACTGTGCATATCTAACATACCTCAATCCAATTCCAACAGGATAGTAAACTGTGATGCCAGAAAAATTGTATCATTTCCTTGAAACTCTTAAGAATCACTCAAAAAGTGTTGAACCCTGGACTGTTCAATAACAAGACTCTGGTTCCAGTTGATTTCTTTATTATTGAACAGTACCAGGAATGAGCATTTAGACTTCTATTGCCAGAACTAAGCATAGCCAATATTGCAATCACCATCATACCGCAGGTCACCCTTTACATCCTGTCACCCAGTCCCACCCCACCATTTCCCAAGGGGGAGTGGCACGCCTCCAGTCCCATGGCCTGCTGGAAGAAGGAACTGCCTTCCCCCAGAAAGCCAGAGCAACCTACATTCCACACTACTGAGACAGTTGCAATAGCAGATGGCTAATGAGCTGATAACGAGGCTGAGAAAAAGTAAAGCAGAGGAGGGAGGGGGGTCTCAACAGAACTGGGTTCCATGGGTCCTGCTCCAGAGGTGAAACACGGCAGGATCAGAAGCTGATCATGACAAAAGGGCAGGTTATACATATTTAGTAAAGAAGTCAAAACTTGCTTGTCGGACTCTTTACTGACAACATCTCTGCCCTAAACACAGAAGCTCCCTTCATTTTGTTCCAACGTGTATAATGGCTTTGTTGTGCATTAATTAGTGCAAAACAAGCAAAATGTCTTGGCCCAAGAATTTTAGCCAGGTCTAACATGTTAATTTTTTTTAATACTATATGTGAGCTCAAGCGAGAATTCACTGCAAAGTTATAATTCCAGCAAGTTCAAAATAAAATTTGAAGACAGTGGCATACATAACCCATTTGTGAGAGAAACCTACCACTTACAAGGCCTCCTCAACAAGGTTCCTAACTTACGAAAGTTCATGCCACACAGAGTTGGAAGAATTTATTTCCAAGGTGCCACAACAGTTATTCTTCACAAATTAGCTGTGATACTAATTACAGGATGATAAAGGATTAGAATTTCTCAGCCAGATTTTTCAGGCTTAAAGTACATGCAACAGTCTCTGCCACTTTACACGTAATGCTTGTGTTGATACAAGAACAGTAGTCAGAGCAATAACTTTTACTGGAAAAAAATCACTTGGATAAAACTAATGAGATGTACTTACCTGAACAAAGGCAACTGTAACAACAATAAGTATTGCCTGTAAGAAAGGGGAGGGAAAATGTTCAAGCCTTATTAACATTCAAGTGAAATATCCAGGTTGCATTCAGCTTTAACTGTAATTTTAATTTTGTTTGGAAAGAGATTATCGTCGGTATGTTGCTGATATTCAGCTCTATCACTAATTCTCATCCAGTTCAGAATTGGTGATGGATGTGTGCCCTGTGTTAGTAATAGGAAAGATAACTCTTCCAATTGTACTGACAATTTTTATATCATGCTCAAGAGTACATTTGACATTTAAGAACACAGTCTCTGCTGAGCGATCAATGGTATGCACTGCAGTTCAGTTAAGCAATGCAGGCATAACTTTTAGGTTTTAAAAGGATTAACTGTGTGAAGGTATTTTAATAATCTAGGATTAAAGCCAAATGGGAGAAAGGCTTGTAACAAATGTCACTTCACACTTTCAGCACAAAAGAGGGTACGAAATCAGCTCATCTGACATTCAAAGACTTCTAAGTCTGGACTTCTTTGAACTTGAATCCTTTATCCATTCTTAGAGTTATGCCCCATATGCTTTCTGGAATCTGAGTTTATGCCCCATATGCTTTCTGGAATCTGAGTTTAGTCAATACCTTGACAGGGGAGGAAAATTCAGATCTGGAAATGCCTCTTTCCATTCACAAAGCATTGCCCGATTAAAAGGCAGACCCAGATCCTCTCAAATAAGGACTCAGCTCATAAACATCACAAGCCCCTTCTTCCCAAGCAAAAAAAGAAAAAGGGAAAATAAGAAAAAAGGAGAAGGAGGCTGCTATTCTTGAGAAGGGAGAGAGCCAACCAGCTTCTCCAAGAACAGTTTTAAAGAGGCTTGCTTGCAGCCCTCAGCCTTAACTAGAAACAATGCTCTTGAACATGCTCAGTCTTCTCTGCCCTCAATTACCCCCTTCCATTTCTCAATAATAGTTGGCTGTCCCTCTCGCCTTTGAAGGAAGGAGGGGGCAGGGGTGCTTCCCTTATTTATTTTTTTCTGCTGTCAGGGTAAAAAGCCTACAAAGACTCAACTGTTCTGAAACCATGAAGAAACAAACTATCAAACAATAATACCGGATACCACACTGAGATACCACTTGGGATCAAGTGTATTTTATTAACCTTGGAGGCTGTATTTAAAGGCTACTGAATCTACAGTTATTACAATCTTTTGATTTATTATTATTATTATTATTATTATTATTATTATTATTATTTATTTGTTTATTTGTTTATTTGTTTATTTGTTTATTTGTTTATTTGTTTATTTGTTTATTTGTTTATTTATTTATAAACTGCCTTCCCCCGAAGGGCTCAGGGCAGTGAACAAAACAAGGTTTAAATAATCATTAAATATGGCTCTATATGTTAAAATCAACCCCATTAAAATGCAGCATCCTGATATCAAATATACCGATGGCGTCCTACTAATAATCCCCTAAAAAGAAGGGGAGAGAGGAAGGGGGGGAGGGGAACGGCAGGGTCCACAGATGTTATAAAGAGGAGGAGGGGGCATCAGCGGCCGGGCTCCCCAAAGGTCCGATGGAACAGCTCCGTCTTGCAGGCCCTGCAAAATTCATTAAGATCCCGCAGGGCCCGCGTATCTGGAGGTAGAGCGTTCCACCACCAGGCAGGGGCCAGAGCTGTAAAAGCTCTGGCCCAGGTGGAGGCCAGCCGCATCATTGAGGGGCCAGGAATCACCAGCAAATTTGCCTCTGCTAAGCGCAGAGGCCGATTTGGGACATGTGGGGCAAGACGGTCCCGTAGGTACGGAGGTCCCAGGCCCCGCAAGGCCTTAAAGGTCAAAACCAGCACCTTGAAAACGATTCGGAATTCAATCGGTAACCAGTGCAGATGGCACAACACAGGTGAAATATGGTCTCTGGCAGCACCTCCTGTGAGCAAACGTGCCTCCGCATTCTGGACCAATTTTGCCACCCAATTTCCTCAATCGGAAGGCGCAAGGGAAGGCCTGCATAGAGCGAAGTTGCCAATAATCTAGCCTGGAGGTGACGTTGCATGGATCACAGTGGCCAGTGGTCCGTTTGAGAGGAAGAGGGGCCAGCCGCCGGGCTTGGCGAAGATGGAAAAACGCAACCCGGGTTACATGGGCCACCTGGGTCTCCATTGAAAGAGATGAATCCAGGTGGACCCCCAGGCTACGAACGGAGGAGGCCGGTGCCAATGTAGTTCCCTCCCACACCGGCGGCTGGAAATCCCCCGCCCCTCCTTCCCGCCCCAGTCAGAGGATCTCCGTCTTTGACGGATTCAGTTTTAACCTGCTCTGCTTCAACCAACCAGCGACCGCCTCCAAACAATGCTGGAGAGCCACAGGGGCAATAACCGTTCCCCTCTCCATCAACAGAATGAGCTGAGTGTCATCAGCGTTATTCTGGATGACAGGTAGGTCAGCCCAAAGCTCCATTAACAACTGTACCAGCGGGTGCGGCGTATAGATGTTAAAGCAATAATAAGCCCGGGGACAACGAAGCCCTCCACAGGGGCATAATTCACACTGGAAGTGGGCACCTCTGGGAGGCTTGGTCCCCACACCACACTTACTGGGTCCGGTCCCGGAGGAACGAGGCAATCCACTGAAGGACAGTGCCCCGCACCCCGGAAGCAGCCAGGCGGTGGGTCAAAAGATAGTGGTCGACCACATCAAACGCTGAAGTAAGATCTGGCCCCGGCCTGGTGGAACACGCTTCCTCCGGCTGTTCGGGCCCTGCGGGACCTTAACGAGTTCCGCAGGGCCTGTAAAACGGAGTTGTTCCGCCGGGCCTTCGGAGGGCCCAGCCGCTGAACGGTGCCCCCCAGTTGGCCCCTAGCTGGCTTTATACCTCGGCCTACCATCTAACATGACTCGCCACCTCCCCCTCTCTTTTCCCGGGGAGAATTTTAAAATTGGGGTTAGCGGACGCCTCTTTTACTGCTATCGCTGTTTTAATGGTTTTAGTAATTTATTTAACTGTATTATATTTTTGTGTTGTACACCGCCCAGAGCCCTTTGGGGATGGGGCGGTATAAAAGTTTAAATAATAAATAAATAAATAAATATCTAACAACACCAGCAGCGCCGATCCGCCTCGGTCGAGTTGCATACGGAGCATGTCTGTGATAGCGACAAGAACAGTCTCCGTCCCATGCCAAGCACGGAAGCCGGACTGGAAGGGATCGAAGGCAGATTTGTCCTCCAGGAAGCCCTGAAGCTGCTCCAACACCACTCTCTCAATTACCTTTCCCAGAAACGAAAGATTCAAAACGGGGCGGTAATTGGCTGAATCTCCAGGATCTAATGATGGTCTTTTTAAGAGTGGGCGGACCACCGCCTCCTTCAACCCACCCGGAAAAACTCCTTGCTCAAGGGAGCTGTTGATGATGTTCAACGGGTGGGGCCCGGCGTCCTTTAATAAGCCAGGAGGGGCATGGATCCAAAGGAAACTTATAATTTAACAGTGTTTTAACTTTATGGAATGAAATATATATCCAAGGAAAGGAAGAAGGGGGGGGGAAAGAAGAATTCCACATGGTCTTTAACCTCCAGCCCGGTATGTAGATAAAGGTGCAAGTACCAGGGCATTACCCTGTGCAAGTACCAGGTCATTACCAACTGATGGGTGATGCCACATCATGACGTTTATTAGGCGGACTATGTTTATGGGGTGGTTTGCCATTGCCTTCCCAGTCATCTACATTTTATCCCCAGCAAGCTGCGAACTCATTTTACCAACTTTGGAAGGATGAAAGTCTGAATCAATCTTGAGTTGTCTACTTGAAACTGATTTCCACTGGGATTGAACTCAGTACTGCAGTTTACCAAACTGCACCATGAGGCTTCTAGCTCACTGAAAAACAGAGATAATGTCCAGAGTATAAATACAGCCCCCTCTACTTGTTTTATGTGGTCAGTACTAAATTTGGAGTACTTCCATGACAGATAGGAATTAATTCTGATGCCCACATTTTTTGACCAGGAACAAACGATTGCCCCAGATCCATCCCTCTCTAAGTCTGTCAGATGAACAGAGCGTCAGAACCAATTTTGCCACACAGCAAATCCTTTTAGCTTCCAGAAACAGGAAGTGGGCCACGTCATGTGTACAAAGGCTCACAGGCAAGATGTACCCCACAAAGAAAAAAAATTACAGCAAGCAAGGTCCAGCCTGGTCCCCTAAGTATGGACAGGGATGAGCAGGTAGAAGTCAGACACAACTAAAATATAGGGGAGAACAAATATCTTTTAGAGGAAAAAGATAACTTTTAAGAATATTTAACAGATTGTGGATCCTATCCCGTGGTGGCGAACCTTTGGCACTCCAGATGTTATGGACTACAATTCCCAAAACACCCTGCCAGCATGGCCAATTGGCCATGCTGGAGGGCTGATGGGAATTGTAGTCCATAACATCTGGAGTGCCAAAGGTTCGCCACCACTGCAAGCCATCTTTAAGGACAAATATGTCAGAAAGGCTGGGCAAAAATGATTAAATCAAATAAATACATTGGGGGGCACTTACAAATAAATACATTGTCTAGGCCCTTAAGGGGAAGAGAGGAGGGTTTGGGATTATAAGTGGCTCACAGATTTCCATCTTAAGGCAAACAAAAATGCGGGGGTAGGGAAGCATCTCTGTCTTACACAGTCACCTTCTCCCAGAAACACAACCAAGTACAAGATTGCAGACTTGCCAGATACTTATTCACAAAGAGCAAATGCCACAACCTTACAATTTTCTCTAAACAGAACAAAAGTCTTACCACAGTGATACTGACGGCATCATCAAACTGATGCATGATAACACTGATGACTGCAGAAGCCAGAAGAAGCATGATAAGAGGATTTTTAAACTGCAGAGCAAAAGAAATCGTTTTCAGAAACATTCAGACCAGTCAAGCATAACACAATTACGACCTTCAGTATGATAAAAGTGAGAAGGTTTTAGTGACACAGCTACAGACTACACCTTTAGACTGTTTAAAACACTGGCATTTCAGATCAAAAACTCACTTTATCAGTGATGACAAATGGACTGACACTGTGAGCCAGGGACTGGTAAGTCACCCCAGGAATTATCATCTATTGATTCAGGCACGGCGGCAGAAACAGCCCTCCACCGGCATTAATTGTGCCGGTGGAGGCTCGGGGGCCATTCGCACAGTATCATGCAAGCGGCCCCAAAGATGTAACGAACCCGGTTCATCAAGCTCACTCACCTCTCCGTCCAGAACAGCTCTGCAGGGACATGCCCACGCTACCCTGTGACCTCCAGGGGTTGGAGGGAAGCGTAGGTGTGTCCCTCCAGCCCTGTGGAGCTGCACTGGATGAAGAGGTGAATGGGGGGGGCCAAAAGCAGCACCCTCACACCGCTGTGGTTCGCACTGCGCTGGCGGGAAGATGCCACTTTTCAAAAACCTCACTCAGGGAGCGAGGTTTAAAAGCAGCGTCTTTGCGTTGCTGGGGGGGGCCAGGACCGCGCTGCTGCATGTGTGAACAGCAACCCAGGAACGGTGTTTTTCCCGTCCCTAGGGCACTGTTATTTGGCTGTGCAGAAACTGCTTCAGAGAGGCCCCTTTGTTCCTACGTCATGCATTGCAAGCATTTGATCTCTACAACTGCCTTAATACTGTGATCAAAAGAACACAGAGAGCTACTTTTCATCAATCATTTGATTAGTAACTATTACCACCCCTGGCATCTGATTGAAATTACTCACTGTTGAAGGGTGGAGAAAGGCAGAGTAGTTATATGACAAAGACAAAGGGACAGATTACAGCACAAAGGAGGCTTCTAATGATGATTCCAACCAGCATCTGTCTACAGAAATCTGTCATGGGTGTATGAGTGCTAAGTGCTGCTGTATGGCTTTCAAATTACGGCAACCCTCTAAATTAATGACCTCCAAAATGTTTGATCGTTAACAGCCTCACTCAGATCTTACAAATCAGGGATTGTGACTTCCTTAATCGAATCAATCCGTCTCACATTAGACTTTCCTCTTTTTCTGCTGTCTTCCCCTTTTGCTAGCATTATTTTTTCCCCAGTGACTCTTTTTTTTGTCATGTGACCAAAGTACAATAGCCTCTGTTTTGTAATTTTAGCTTATAGGCGAAGTTCAGGTTTTACCTGGAACACAACTTTCTTCCTGTTAGCTTTCTTCACAGACTAACTTCCACACCCATACATAGTAATGGGAAAAACTAGAATACGAATCATCTTAGTCACCAGCAACACCTAATACAATTAAGAATCTTTTCTAGCTCCTTCATGGCTGCTCTTCCCTGACTCAATCTCCTTCTAACTTGCTTGCTTGCAGTCTCCCTTTGATTGATGATGAAGCCAAGGCATAGAAAATCTTTAGCAATTACAATTTCTTCATCATCAAACCTGAAGTTGTATAATTACCCAGAAGTCTTGCCTGAGGTTCAGCTGTAATCCTGATTTGTCACTGTTTGCTTTACACTCCCATCCAAAGGTGGGGGTGAATCTACTGGCGGGCGCGGCACAGGGCACACTGGCGGATCTGCCCTCCCCAGGGCACTTGCCACAGCAGAGGGGTGAATCCACTGATGGCCACCACAGCCCTCCCCAGCAGTTGAACATGGCACTACACAGACACCAGAATCCCTACACCATTGCTGCTGGTGTCAAGGAAGCAGTCCAGTGGCATGGCCAGGGGTGGAAACTGACATGTTAGCACCCAGATCCTGGACTTATACTTCCTTTTCGGTGTATGTCGTCCATGGGAGCCCTATAGCTTTCCAGCAGCAGGTTTTTTTATTTGGAGGGTGGGGAGAGTTGCTTTTTTGGCTCCCCTTGCCATCAGAAAGCCCTCCTAGGAACGGTAGGCCAATATGGCTACAGCACTGCAGCTGGGCACCCACTATTTGGATGGGGCTGCCCATCTTCATCAGGAGCTATTTCTAGTCTTCACTACTTCCAGCCATAAGGTGATATCATCTGCATATCTCAAAATGTTCCTTCCACCAATTTTCACCCACCTTCATCTAAATTCAACATAGCTTTCCTCCACATCCTTATCTAACACCTTTGCCAACTGGAAACCATTTTGTTTCGCTAAATTTTGTCCCAATAGTAGCCTCATGTCCAGAGCATAGGTTGAACAGCAAAACAATTGGATGTTGTGGCACATCCATTTCTTTTAAAACCAACAATAGCTTTTCATGATCATTTTCGCAGTCAAAAGTTTTTGCCGTAAGCTATGAAACACAAGCTGATTTTCTTCTGAAATTCTCTCATATGCTCCAGTAACAAATGTAAATCTGCAAAATGATGTCTAGTGTCTCTTCTTTTTTTGAATTCAGCTTGAATGTCTGCCATCTCTTGTTCCATATATGGAAACAGTCTTTGTTGTAAGAGTTCGAAAAATGATTTACTTACATGAAATAAATTAATGCAATGGTCCAATAGTTGCTATAATCTTTGACATCACATTTTTTTGGAACTGGAATGTAGATTGAATGTTTTCAGTCTGTGGGCTATTGTTTTGTTTTTTGAATTTGTTGGCTTATCCTTTTTAATATTTGGATAAACTCCATATCCTTGAAATAACTGTTCTGTGCCTTGAAATAACTCTACTGATATAGGATTTACTCCTGGCGATTTGTTTCTCCCAACTACTTTCAGTTCAGCTTTCCATTCACTTTCTAAAACTGTAGGATTTTCTACAAAATATTCTTCTTGCAAGGAATCTGTCATTTTTTCATCTCTTCTGTATAGTTCTTCAATGTATTTTCCCCATTTTTGCTTTATTTTGTCCTGTTCAATTAAATGTATTTCTGTATTGCTCTTTCAGCATGTCTAAAAGTGCTTTAAATTTCCCCTTGATTTCCTGGATCTTATGTAACGGATCTTCTGTTCTTTTTTTGTTGTTTTCTCTTATCTTTCTTTACACTAGTTATTAGTTCTATTTGTTTCTACCTGCCAGTCGCTGAATGCTACCTTTAGACTTGTGATTCTGTTTCGTTAACCTTTTACTTTGGCTTCTCATCTGTCTGTAGCAATTTTAAGAGTTTCAGACAGTAAACTATGGAGGCTTTACATTTCTTTTGCCGGCAGGAATAACCTTTGCCTATTCTTCCTTGATAATATCTCTGCTTTCAACCCACAGTTCCTCCAGTTAGTGTTGGTTTTTTCTTCAGCTTTATTCTAACCGTCAATATTAAAAATTCATGGTCTGAAGCACAGTCAGCTCCTGGTCTTGTAGTAGCAAAAAGAATAGAGTTTCTTCATCTTCTGCTTCCAAATGCGTAATCTATTTGATTTCTATGTTGGCCATTTGGTGATGTCTTTGTATAAGTTTATTAAGCTGCCTGAGACATGTGACCACAATGAACCAAGTTGTTGTCTTCACAGAAGTCTATGAGTCACTCTCCTGATTCATTTTACATTCCTAGTAAAAAATTTCTAACAATATTTGATTCTATTTTGTCATGGGTACAGGTAGCATAAGAGACCTATTTGCATCATCAGCATTTAGTTAACTTGGTTATTTTGGTTAACTTTAAATATTTAAGAAACAGTATTTAACTGTGCAATTATAACACTCAGCAGCAGTTATATTTTCAGATGGCATCAAGTTACCATCAAACCTCTATGTTGATTAAGGTTTCGACACAAGAACTCAAACTGTCACTTCTTCAGAGTGTGCTCAACCAACTTAGCTAATATGCTCATCTAGGCCCTTTCTGTAAGGTTAACCACCCTCCCCTTTTCCATTACATGAGAATGGGATAGCACACAGTTGTCCATACACATTAAGCCTGTCCCAGAACGATCAAAGACCCTACAAGAGAGAGCAGTGGCACTTACCTGAGAAATGTATTTTTTCCACAGTGGCTCATCTTCACTGATGTCAAATTCATTCCACCCATGGAAAGCTCGTCTATGACAAACTTCACAGTTTCTCAAGCCATTTTGAACATCAGCCTATGGAAATAAACAGTATATATTCACACATGCACTGACTCTACGCATGCAAAGTTAAGATTTTGTTCTACTGTGATCATAATGTTAAAAACTACAGAAGTTCTGTTCACCCATCATACCTTAGGAAAACCCTGTACTCCAACACGATGTCACAGATACATTTCAGGAATGTGAGTGACCCATCTATAAATCATCAGGGTAAAAACTGAAAACAGTGGATGATTTCAGATGTCATGCCAAATAAATCAGAGATTTGACAGGGATAAGCATGAATACAGAATGCCTGCAGACTCCTCTTCCCACCTCTCTCCTTGCTCTACATTAAAAGCTGAACTCAAGCTTCAGTTTCTTGTGGTTTCCAAAACACAGGTGGCTCAGCATAGAAATTTAATCCAAGTTTAGATTAATGGCTTGTGAGATGTAAAACTCCAAGGCCATATATGCAAGCATTACTTACCCCAAGGCTGTTTGCTTTGCAGCGGGTTTTTCCTGTGTTTTTTTAAATTTACACAGGGACTGTCCCCCTGCAAAGTGTCCCCAGCTGATCCAATCTGCCATTTTGCCCACCTACCACTTCCCTGTTCTTTTCACGCAGCCTCCATTTGGGGTGGTTGCCTGCCACTGTGTGTGTGTGTGTGTGTGTGTGTGTGTGTGTGTGTGCGTGTGCGTGTGCGTGTGCGTGTGCGTGCGCGTGTGTGTGCGCGTGTGTGTGTGCGCTATCTTCAGTCTAGAATAACTTTCCTAGATCATGTCAATTTCATGTCAATTTCAAGGGCCTATCACTCCAGAGATATACTTTCAATGTTAAAAAAGTTTTTAAAAGGAAGTCCTTTTGATCTTTTTGATATGGTGCCTGAAAAGTGGGAGAAACTGATGTTGTGCAGGCAGAAGAAGGTGGGGAGGAGCAAAAAAATACAAAGAAAGTTTAATCCACAGGGATTTCCTTTGCTTTCCCTGTGAAGAGAGAGAAAAAGTTGCACTTTAACAACTTTAGGAAACCACAAGGATTATCTGACCCAAGAGTGAAGTGAATTCCAAAGAGGGGAAAACATGTGCATAACCAAGAGTCCAACCTGAATGGAATGTATGTCCGTTATGAAGGAGACCACAAGTCATAAACAGCTCAAGTTGCCAAATTCCGGCATTGGAATATCATGGCAATCTGGAGCTTAATCAGATCACAAGAGTGCAATGGTATTCCATGGATAGAAGGAGGAACAAGGGAGTAAGCAAGCACTGCCAACAAACAGTGTTCATATCTTTCACAGGTAAATCTCCAGTTAATTTCAGTTTGTCTAACATCTGCATTTCTCTAGTTCTGATGTATAGTGCACAATACATTCAGCTGAAGTGTTCATTCAACTGGATTATGTTTTCAGGATATGTCTTATTTTAAAATGTTAATCGTATAAAGCAGAAACAACAGGACTCTTGATCACTAATGTGTGGTTTTGTAATATGCATTTGACAATGCACACTGTGTCAATTTGGACAATAGCATTTTCATGCCACTGTTTTTGCACGATCTACTTCAAAAATGGAGAGGATATTATCTCTTGCCTTTTTTGGTAAAGCATGGATTTTTTTTCAGATTTACAAATGGAGGGACTAACAGCAGTGGGCTTGGAGGTAGCTGAAGATATTAGGCTGTTTTGATACTGTGAGTGTGACTGTTGCTGCTTTTGTTTACTGAAGTCCACTGTTGCTTCTGCAATCTGCCTTGAATCCTCAGAAAAATGTGGGGTACCAATACCTTTTCCAAAGAAAATGTTAATTTTCCAATCAAGTTCTACCACTAAGAACTTTTATACTGAACAAAAGCTAGAATTCAAGACATTAGAACAATAGGTCTCTTAACAGTCAACATTCTGCAATTCTAATTTGACATTTTATGTCAAATCAAGTCATTTTCAGCAAACTTGAAACTACACTTAACAGTATTTACATTAGTTATTTTATTTATTTAGAATCTTTTTATGCTACCTCTTCAGATTTTGGGTTGAGATGACTTACAATTAAAACCTCAATGTAAAACATGTCACTAAAAATTCAAGCAGCATAAAAGGTATCTATAAAACAGACCACATCATTATAAAGTTGATAAGTTAACCAACAAATTAAAAGCCTGACTAAAAAGGTTCCTTTCTTTCAGGAGCAAAGTTAAAAGCTGGTACCAGGCAGGCCTCAAGAAAGAGGGCATTCCAAAGGCAATGCGCCACCACAAAAAATGTTTATCATCAATGGTGCCCAGAACTTTAAAACAACATTGAATTAAGGTGCTAAATAATTTCAATTAACAAATTAAATCTAAGATGGATTTAGCATGCTGCTGAAAAAAAGAAAGCACTATTTAAAAAGGGCTGAGGAAAGTAAAGATTATCCACTGGAATGAATTTAGTAAATACTAAAGCTCGCCAATAAAACGTTTTATTTAAACATTCATCGTCATTAAGTACCTGAAGGATGCTTGCAACTTCATTGACTGGTAATTCACTTGCTTTTTTGGAAGTCAGAACAGGAATCATTGTTTCACTTTCATCATTAGGCAGTTGCTGAAAACGTGCAACCTAAAAATCAAAGAGCTGTACATATCACCACCAGAATACAAAAGATTAAACTTATGTTCTAGTTAAGCATTCCTTCATCAAGAAAAGCAGAAGTACCCTAATTAACGGAGCCTAATGATTATACGTGCACATAATCTTTTTGCTCGTTATCTTTAATGGCTAAAGAAGGAACAGCATTCAGCTCACTATTTCTCTGCCTGCTTTTCACACAGATATGAAACACATTGAAACCAGCACAAGAAAATCACAACTATATTCAAACAGAAAAACACTTCCTTACTCTAAGACATGCTCTAAGACAAACCCATACAGCATTCAACTACACTGCAAACTGGAACATCTGTGAGAATCTTGTTCACTGTACTGTTGCAAAGTGAACAAGATTCTCATAGATGCAGTGTGCATTACACAGCGAGAGCCCAAACAACCTGTCTGTGAACCTGAAATGGTGTGCTTCGGGGGGGGGGGGGGGGCTGCTGGGGTCGCTGCATCACATGCTTGATCCAAATCCAGGGCTCATGGCAATTATTAAAAAACTAGAACTGCTTCTTAAATGGCATTGACAGCCACGGGTGAGCAGCAAAGACAAAACTGCCTGGACCATACAGTATTTTATCACATGCCTAATTACCGTACAAGCATTTTCTGAAAAACAGAGAGCTCAGGAAAGCAGAGAAACTTCAACATTGATACGAAATCTGCAAGTGATTTATGGGGCTGCAGAGATATGTGAGGATTTATTCTCAAAAATATGCTATTCTTGAAAGCTCTGATCAGTTTTATAAATTCTGCAGATCCCTTTTTCTCCAGGCAAGCATGTCTTAACAAAAAGCATCTCATGTGTATTTAAAGAGGATTCCTGACTCTGTGCTCAGGTCTTTCAAAACTAATAGGGGAAATGAGCATTTTTTTTCCACTACAGGCAGACGGCCTCATTAGATATATATATTAATCTTCCAAATAGGATGCTACGTGGATGCAGTTGTTATTCAGTACAAGCTTTCCCCAAAGAGGCTCATTAAAACATTGACCAACAGAGAAGTAAACTTCAATTAATTCCGAAAGTGTGGCCTGACATCAACTTTAGTTCCTCTCTGTGGCGATCCCCCTCCCCCTCCTGCGGTTGAGGCTGACAAGCCGTTCCACCGTCCCTTTCCGAGGTGTTGGTCTCCTCGTCTCGAGCCCCGGTCTTTGGGGGTCTTAGAAATGTCAGCTGCCTGAACCACAGGGTGTCACGCCGGAAGGGGGGGGAAGAGCCCCTCCCTTCCCTTCAGGCCCTTATCCTACCCCCAATTGGGGTCTCTCGCCCCTCCCCAAGGGTCTGCTGGCGCCCGGGCTGGACGTTCGCGCCCGCACCCCAGAGAGGCGGCAGTCCCCAAGCGTTGCCTGCGTTCCACCTCGCTGCCCTCCTCCACGGCTTCCCCGTTCTCCCTCTCTTCTCCCTCTTCCTCTCCCTTCTCCGTCTTGGTCTTTCCCTTCTCCGTCTGGGTCTCTCCCTTCTCTCCTTCAGCTTCCTCCTCTCTCCACTCCTTCCCCGGCTCTCCTTCCCCTCCATCCAGGCACTGCCTTGCAGCCCCTCTGACTCCCATGAACGCACTTCCCTCTCCGGGCTCCCGCAACACCCTCCCTCGCCCCGTCACGACCAGCCCCCTTCTCCCGGCCGCCTCCCCCTTATATCCTTTCCTCCCGGCTTCTGGGGCGGTCCCCGCTTCACGGCCGCGCCCAGCTGCTGCAACGCGCCGCAGCTGCGCCGGCGGCCTGACGAGCCGCAGCTGCGCCGCCTCGGTTTCGCCCGGCCACTTCGGCTCCCTGCCGGGGCTTCCCAGCCGGGGCAGGCCACCGCCGGGCTCAGCTGCCGAGTCGCGGCGAGCCCCGCCCCCCGGCTGGTCGAGTCCGGGGCGCGTCGCCGCAGCGACCCCCGGACACTCTCTAATGTTCACCAGTAAGGCTCACAGAAAAATCTAAAAAGTATGCCCTAATATCTGTGATGACAGCATGTAAACAGCAGAATCTGAAAGTTTGCAGCAAAAACACAGAGACCACAGTTCTGCGCCCATTCAAATTTGCTCACTAAGATTATATACTTCAGCCACCAATTCCCTATAGTTTCTCAGGGTGGTTGTGTTGGTTCTGAGCTCAGGTCTCCAATAGCCAGTGGTGAAATTACCATTTTTTCCATTATATCCTGTTTCCCCGAAAATAAGACCTACCCCGAAAATAAACCGTAGCATGATTTTTGGGGATTTTTGGAGGATGCTTTAAATATAAGCCCTACTCCAAAAATAAGCCCTAGTTACAGATTCCCTGGCGCAGCTGTTCTGGTCACATGGGGGGGTGCAAAATCATGGACAAAAACAAGACATCCCCTGAAAATATGCCCTAATGCATCTTTTGGAGCAAAAATTAATGTAAGACCCTGTCTTATTTTCGGGAACACATGGTCGGCAGTCTGCCTCATTAGATAATAATCTTAGATACAAATTCATATTTCAAGTAAGATGCTATGTGGATGCAGTTGCTATGCTTCCCCCAATATTATGCTCTATACTTATTGATGTGGTTCTTTCAGTTGTGGCCTCTAGCAACAGTGGCAGAGTAGATGCCTCAAATACAAATCTCTATTTAGATGGGGAACAAGAGGAGTGTTCATTGCTTCTCAACAGTTGCATGCCTTCAGTTGCCCCTTTGATCTGCCATGTTTTGCCTCTTCCTCAAATTACTGTGAAACATTTACCACACACGGGGTAAAAAAGGGCCCCACTGCCCTACCCTGAAGATGAGGCAGAAGCTGTGCCAAAGCCTCAGAGGAAAACTGGCAGTTTCACTGAGAACTCAGCTCTCTCGATCGGAGCAAGGATGCAAATATATATGCTAAACCTGCATATTTCTTTCAAGTATTGGATATATTTGTAATGTTCCCTGTAGAAAACTAAGGCATTTATAACTTTTAAATTCCCTTGAAAAGTCAAATATTGCAATTTTACATGCGAAGAAAATCATAAATGATACATTTTACATTGTTAAAGCAGTCAAGTCAGTTTAGCTCTGAATTAGTTTAGGTTTGATAGGACAGTATGTATTGCATATATTTCATTTTTTTACAAAATATCTGTTTTGTTCTGGAAAACTGCGAGGGGAATGGGTTATTTCTATGGCTTCAAAATTTTACATCTGTGTGGTAAAGTGTGTCAAATTACACATCCACAGTGTAATCTGACTTCATAAAAATAATTTTTATAAACTTATATCCCACCTTTATTCCACTGGGGAATTAAGGCCTGGGGAATTTAAGGAGGTCTTCTAACCATGTACAGATCAGACCTATAACTGTTTAGCTTCAGCATGGCTGCATTCTCATGTTCTTTCTAACCATATACCAGGTGTATTCAGGCTCATGATAAAGGTCAAGCACCACCAAGTCATTACTGATCGATGGGGTGAAATCACGTCACAATGTTTACTAGGCAGACTTTGTTTACATTACGATGTTTACAAGGCAGACTATGTTTAGTCCCCAGTCATCTACAGTTTACCCCCCAGCAAGCTGGGTACTTATTTTTCTGACCTCAGAAAAATGGAAAGCTGAGTCAACCTTGAGCTGGCTACCTGAAACCGACTTCTGTCAGGATCAAACTCCAGTTGTGAGCAGAGCTTTTCAATGGAGTACTGCAGCTTACTACTCTGCACCACGTACTTCACATATAGTAGCAGTGAAAAGATGTGAAGATCATTGCAGAGGACTTTCTAGAAGCACAGGGAGGGAGAGAAAAAACCTCCACCGCCAGAAAGCCCTCCGTTGGGTTCAATGGATTTACGCCACCCAAAAGGCTGCCATGTCACAGCCCTGCTGGTGGAGGATGCTGCACTGGTGTGCCTGGAGGTACTCCCTGGGGTTGACCCAACCTTAGTCAGCTTTAATTTGGTGTTGGGAGTTGAGAGCGGGTGCCCTGACCTTAGGACTTAAGGCACCACAGAGCTGTGCAGCTCCTGAGCACCTGCATATCTCCCCCTCTACCAGTGCATTTGCCACTTGTGCCAGAGGGTGGGCATGCGCACCAGCACAAGACTGCGCTGTTCCAGAAGCCACCCATCTCTGAATTGGGCTCTTAGCCACCGTGATACCACAGCCCCCACTGGCTTTAAATTTATCTTTTCAAATATGCAAACTGACAACCGTCCTGCAACTCTGCTTCAAATAAGGTAGAATTCTTCCACACAGGGTACATGAAGCCATACTTGATGAAAATCTAATTTCTATGCAACTTTTTAAAAGTACCTTTGAAACTGAACCTGGAAACCGTAAAGGGGGAGGGGGAATCAGTGAAATTCTGGAATACTCAGCAACCCACAAAGTCATGAGGTAGAAGAACACACACACACAAATAAGAGCTTTACAATACTTTATTATTCATTATGTCTGCTCTTATCATCTCTTCCCACCTCCTTGTTTCCAAGGCACTTTGCATAATTAGCACTAGGTGCAATACATTTAAAAATTATTCTGGAGTAATAAAGCCGTGTAATCATCAAGTGCATAAAAGCAGCTGCAAAAATTCTAACAGGACTAAAAATGAAGGAATAAAGAGATCTTAATCACCATCCAGGAAGACGGAAAGAGCTGGTGCAGGCAGATCTCTCAAGGAAGCAAATTCCTTTAGATGTTTACTGTGCAGTCAGATTACGAGCTTCTGAAGGCAGAAGTTGAAGAAACACAACCCCCAAGTAGTATCCACAATTGCATGTGAAAAAAATAATGTATCCTACTGAACAGAACTATAGAGTTTGTCTGAGAATTCTAATCAAATTATATATTTATTTTTAAACATGAAATTCAAAATGATGCTGATTTGGGTGACTAAAATGAGCTTACTAACTTCTGGCAAATCCTTATCTTTTAACACAATCTAACGATCATAAAACCAGCCCCATGGTGCAGAGTGGTTAGCTGCTGTGCTGCAGTCAAAGCTCTGCTCACAACTTGAGTTTGATCCTGACAGAAGTTGGTTTCAGGTAGTCAGCTCAAGGTTGACTCAGCCTTCCCTCTTTCCAAGATCTGTAAAAAGAGTGCCCAACTTGCTGGGGGTAAAGCGTAGATGACTGAGGAAGGCAATGGCAAACCACCCTGTATACATAGTCTGCCTAGTAAACATCGTGACATAAACAAAGTCTGTCTAGTAAATGTCGTGATGTGATGTCACTCCATGGGTTAGTAATGACTCAGTGCTTGCACAGGGAATCAACTTTACCTTTGGGTTATGATGCTAAATTATCACAGAGATCCTTAATGTGCAGGTGACCCACAAGTACTTGAGAGGATACCTCATTTTCCCCTGTATTCCTCTCTCCATGCTATTTCTTCTTTCCCTCTTCCTGGCAGTTCCCATACTGTCACTGTTCCCGACTTCTTTCTATTTCACCCACCCACCAAACTTTATCTGTTTCTTATCTCTGCCTATATTGATATTTATTTATTTCATTCATAACTGCCTTTCTCCACACCAGGGATCCAAAGCATCTTACATCATTCTCCTCTCCTCTATTTGATCCTTACAGAATCATAGAATTGGAAGGGGCCATACAGGCAATCTAGTCCAACTGCCTGCTCAATCCAGGATCAGCCTAAAGCATCTCTGATCATTGTTTGTGCACCTAGTCTGGACTAAATTAACTGTCTGCCCGACACCTTCTGGACTAACCCCTGGTTCAGTTGTGCTGTGTATCATCTGCTTTCACCCCATCTGTTTGAAGTGTAGTGCAGGCATTGAACTCTGCTTTCCTTGGATCCCTTCTTCAGGATTAGGAGATTATCTCCTTTCCCTCCCTCCCCCCAAAAAACACTTATTTCAGACCTACACCCTCAACTCTATCCATATCCTAGAACTGTGTGCTTTATTTGTGTGCTTTTATGTTCATTGTTTTTACTTTTCTAATAAAATTGTTAAACATTTACTCCTGATTCCTGCAGATTTCTTGTGGAAACCACCTCTGTAAACATTATTATTATTATTATTATTATTATTATTATTATTATTATTATTATTATTATTATTATTATTATTATTATTATTATTATTATTTCAATTTAATAGACCGCTCTACCCCCGGAGGGCTCAGAGCGGTTTACATTAAATAAAATCAGCAATAAAAAACTAACACAAACAATCAATCAACAATTCAGCTAAAATTCAATAAAACCAATAAAATCAGCAGCAAACATTAACCCACTCATGATTTAGTGGACGACGTCGGGTCCTACCCCTGGGAAAAGATCTCAAAATAGTTATCCAGTCTCTTGGGCAGACCCCATCATTTTGGGTTACACCACTGCTAAACAACTCTTATTGACAACAACCCTCTGAGGTAGATTAGGATAAGAGGGAATTAGGGCCAAGGTCATCCAGTTAGTTTCCCCAAAACAGTGGGGATTCATACCCCAGACACCCAGATCCTAAATATTCTGAGACTCTAATGACTATATCATACTAGATTTCATGGGATGGCTGTTCTTGAATCATAGCAAGTGACTGGGCCTGCGTGAGTCAGGCCTTTTATTGACACAAACCAGGGAATGAAGGTTAGCAAAACTGATGTGGCTGCCCAGCAGTGGTTACTGTGGCATTCATTTCTTCAAGCTACAGGTGTTGCTTCTATAACTCAGAAAGGTTTTAACCTCCAATATTTATTTAGATTTCTGGTTGTTCTGCAAACCTGGGGCTTTTTTTAGGTTCATAGAAAGTTCTGTCTCATCCATACATGGCTCCAACTTTGGGATTCAAGTATCTATAAATCTGTGAATTAAGATATATTGATGACCAGTAAAGTGGATCAGCAAGTGTTTAACGGAAAAACTTATACAAGGTGAAATCAGCTCAAACGTTTTTCTTCATTTTAGATAATTGTGTCCTGTTTTACTCTCCAGTGGGGACCCAAAGAAGTTCACATCATCTTTCTCCATTCCTCCATTTTATCCTCACAACCACCTTCCAGAAAGGTAGGTTAGGGTGAGAGAGTGTAACAGACCAAGGTTACCCACAGACTTTTCACCATCAAGTAGGAATTCAAACCTGGGTCACTGACCCTAGTCCACTATTACACCATGCAGCTTTGTTGTCTTGATAAGTTTGCTACCTAACATGTATCAACAGAATGTTTGCCAGACCTGTATTTGCAGGACAGGCTGCCACAGCCAGTTTCATGTGGCCAACATATATGATAGTTATACTCCCGTGGTGGCGAACCTATGGCACTCCAGATGTTCATGGACTACAATTCCCATCAGCCCCTGCCAGCATGGCAAATTGGCTGATGGGAATTGTAGTCCATGAACATCTGGAGTGCCATGGGTTCGCCACCACTGTTATACTCTATAATCACCATATCTATTAATCACTCTGAAAAATACTTATCTGGCTAACTACATTGGTCAAACGGAACAGTTCTTGTCATACAGACAAGTTACATGTTGGTTTTGTCTTAGTGTGGTTACCAATTTCTACAGCTAATCTATAACAATGTTGCAATGAAACTGCCAGACATAAGTATAATTTGTAAAGGAGATCTAATTGTTACTTTACTGAAAATGTCCTGGCTTCACTTCTGATCTCCATTCAAGACTGCCGGTAACATATCAAGAGACTCAGCCAGCTATTTCAGTAAAGCCCAAATGAGTCATGCGATGCAAATGCCCACCTATGAAAACTATGGGCACTTAAACCTGAATATGTAAATGAATGAACAAAACAATCCCCTCTGAACAATGTTTGTGTTTCATTTAATATATCCACCTATTTTATCTTGGCCCTGGCCTCCTACCTTTCAACCCTGGAGTCAACAAGCTGAGGAGACTTTTTATGCTTGACAGTTATGATACCTTGCCCTCTGCTGTACTAGAAGGAAGATTCAACAAAATTCCCTGAAATGAAAGACATTGCTCATGCTCGCAAGGTGAAGTAGAGCCCCTGGAATGTGTATTTTTGTAGCCTTTTTACCTGGAGACAAGGAGCAGGACCCTTACTCCCATATTACATAAATTCATAGGTTGCCTAGATAAAGTACTATTAGAAAAACTTTTGGCCAATGAATATGCCTCAGCCTCACTGAACCTGGCTAGGTTTTGTGTGCATGTTGTTAAAACCAATAGCAAGCAGACCGAGAAATGTGGCAATAATGACCGTGAATAATTTTTTTCTATTCTTTCTATATTTACAGTATCAATTTTGTACACCCTCATTTTAACTTATTCACATCTTTTTGTGATCTGTTTTTCTGGATTTTATTTACCTTATGCTTATTATTTGAATTGACTGTGACAGTAATAATAAACTATATTGCATCTATTGACAGACAGAAGAATCCAAAATAAACTATTTGAGGCTGAAATTACTAGATGACAAAACTTTGTGAATACTTTCACAATGCCATTTAAAATGAAGATCCAGTTATCTATAGATCTAAATTCACCAAGCAGACGGTCAAAGACTTGCTTCACTAAGCTGGGGGAAAAATCAGATTAGACAGATGTATTCTAAAATGAGTTATAGATCTGCATTCTTGTCCAGCCACTTCAATGTCAATATAGAAAGTGTTCATGACAACCAGTTCAGTTTGATCCTAAAATAGGCTGGGTGAGAAAGCAAAATTTTGTTTGAGGCTGTACAGTGAAGGAATAAGATTTTTAAAAGATTAGAAATATAACTTGCATCGACAAAGCAGTTGCCGACCCAAAAAATAGCTTGTAGAGTACACTACAAGAAGTGCTCCTTAAAATGTTATCCTCTTCATATATGATGCTTTTTATGTGAGATCTCTAGAAGGCAATCTATACTATAGTCCTATCAAATCGCCAAAGATTTTCCTTGTTTTGTGGCTTAACTGCCTTAATTCCAAAAAGACAGTTGATCCATTACTTGTATGACACTGATATGCAAAAAAAAAAAAAAATTCAGAGGTGGGCCCAAGCAGTGTTTGTGGGTTAACATCTGTTTATTTTGACCTACTGCTGTCAGTCCACAAAGTTTAACATACTAGACAGCTGTTTGATGTACAGACAAGACCTATCATTAGAATGAGGTAAGTTACTTTCATTTAAATGTTATTTACTACCTCGGTATCATTTTTAAACTACTGCTTCAATTGTAAACTTCAATGTAGGATGATCACTCGATATTGCTCATAAGGTGTCAACTGAAGTCCAAGATGTCTTCTTGGACAACAGTATCTACCTTTCAATCACTCTCTAAGCAACAGCCTCAATTCCACAGAAAAGTTCAGCTTCTGGAAAGAAAAGTCTAGCCTGGCCTCATAAATTCTTCGCACCAAGTTTATCTTACGTAACCTCCCTTTCACTGATATCCAGCATAGCAGTAAGTGGAAGAATGCCCAGCAGAGAGGTCAGATTAATAGAAGGCTTGGACTGTGAAAGTGTGTTCTGCAACTCATTCAATGAGTTATAATAGTTGTTGCGGTATGCCACAGGATTTAAACAAAGCTCCCCAAAACATGCTGTAGGAATGGAGTTAAATACCACCTAATGAGGCTGGCTTATTTACAAACTGACTGTTGTGTAACTGGGTATCTCTCCCCATCATCCAGAACTCTACTGCAAGCACAGAGTAATTAGAAAAAAATTAAGTCTCAGATATGGTCTTAAAAATGCTCGGATGTAAGCAAGGTTCATACCAAGATTTTTACAGAAACAGATTCTTGTCCAAGGAACTGCTGTTAAGACTCCTAATTCTTTATATATTGTGCCTCATTCATTTCACATTAAATGAAAGATCTCCAGAAAACAGTATTACAATGTAAAATACTGGTAGTCATATTTTCTAAGTGGTAAGATCTTTTACATCAAATAGGTATCAAAAAGGAGAATCTTAGAAAAGTACAGAGCAATCATCTGCATGTCTACTCAATCCTACCAAACTCAGTGAGACTTCCTCTCAAATAAATGTCCAGGATACAGCAACATTTGAAATTTAGAAGACCACCAATGACTCTCTCATTTGCAGCATCCACACAAGAGAACAAACTGGATCCCATTTAGCATTTTTGAAACCTTGCAATAACAGAAGCAATCAACAAAGGATCAGTCCACTGATGAATGTGAAGAAAGCATTTTCCCATCCATAAATTATTCCCATGTGAACACTTCCAATTAGCACAGAAATTAGAACACTGAAAAAATCATGACACACTATAAATTATTTTCTTCTCTTTAGAATTGCCAGCTAAATAAAAGATTCAGTTAAACGGTAACAGAATTCAAGAATATAACAGAAGGCTTACTCTGACTAGTGAACTAGTACTCTGGTTCACAAAATTTCTCAAGACTTGAACTTTGTTTACACACAACATCTTAATCCAGAATGTGTTACTCAATACCCATATAAGAGTCACCTGCTTTTTCAATGCCAGCTTGAACAAAAAGGAATTTTGGCATAAATATTATTGCCATTATTAGAAAACTAAATAAACCAACACCACTGATCGGCACTGAGAATGTGCTGGGGGTTTTTTTTAAGCATTCATATCTTTAAGCATTTACACTGCCATTTGCTGAAACGTCATGCGGATTTAGCAAAAGCAAAACATGTGTGTAAGATTAGGTGAAACAGCATGACAGAGGTCTACTGTCCTGAAAAATCTCTCTCTGTCACTATGCTTTGAAGCAAGCTTATGCCTTGAGAAGACAACCTGATCACAGAAATACAAACGCTTTTCTCTCCCCACTCCCACCCCCACCACAAACACAGTTACTTACAAGTTAATTACCTTCATTTTCCATCGAAACCACACTTGGGTTGATGGCTATAAAGACTTTACTGACAGCAACAGCAGCCCTGAGGCTTGGCCTGAGAAGGAAAGTGTGGAAAGGTTGCTTTGCTCCCAAAGCCCGCACACACAGCAAACATCAGTGAGGAGAAAGACCGGGAAGCACTAGCAAGAAAAAAAAGAAAGAAAAACAGAATACAAAACAAATGCCACCAACCTCCTGAATCTCTCCATCACTATCGCAGAGCTGATCAGGTCACATCTGCATTCGCCCCCTTCCCACAGTTTGAGAAGAAAAGGTTTGTAACTCATCAGCTCCATAACAAGGCAGGAGCAAGATCAGGACCAAATAAACGCCAGCTCGGGATCTTTGCAAAAGAAAAAGCCGGGGAACCACTTGAACACCTATAGGGAAGGACCCACCACAACCCCCCTTCCCAGGGAGATGCCCCACATTGATGGGCACCTTGTCTGGACAGCTCGTCTCCCACCGTCCTCCAGGACTGCTGCCTCTCTAACATCCCACTGCCTGTTGCTATGGTCCACCCCAGACACACACTCGCATGCATGGAGGCGTGTGGGAAGATAAGGAACGAGGAAGAAAGGCGAAATAACTCAGAGAAACACCAGTGGGAAGAGGAGAAGAGAGAAAACGAGGGGACGCTGCAGTGCAAGAAAGAACCCTTGTTGGGAAACACAGGAGAGAAGTGCAAGGTTGTCCGTCAATAGACATTAAACGGACTCAAATATTGATAAGGGCAGTCTTTATTGACGCTCTGTGCAAGGCAATTAGCCGGACTGCTCCACAGCCAGATCTAGGGGACGTGGACGAGATTTAGCCCGGATAACCCCCACCCTTTCCCTCTTGTAGCTGGGGACGGCGGGGGGCGCTGGGATGTTCCTGTTAGGAGATTTACGCACGAGTAGGGGACACCTCTCTTGCCCCCCGCCCCCACCTTTGGCCGACACGACCCCCTCCCCACCCTCTTACCAAGCTGCTCTCCTCCCAGCCTTCACTTCCCGAGCTTGGATTCCTGTCGGCGGCGGCAGCAGCGACAGCTCCCGCGCATCCTCGCCGTCTCAGTCCCGTGCCAAGCGCGCGCTCCTTCCTCCGGGTTTCCCTCCGCGCCCCATTCACTTCCGCAGCCAGCAGCGGGCGAGGAGCGGAAGGGCCTAAAGAGGCAGAGGCGAGAGCTGCCGGAGAGGGTGGCGCATGCGCTCCGAGGTAGCGCTGATGGTGGGGAAGACGGGGGCCGGTTGCGAGGAGGGCGCAAGCACTACGGGGCAAAGCCGTCTGGAAGCGCTTGCGGCCCTGTTCGCTTGTCCCGCGCCATGGCCGGCTTGTTGCGACTGAGGGAGGGTCCGGGTTTGAACCGGGCGGGGGGCATGAGAGGGAAGGGGGCGACCTCTGGACGCCGCTGGGCTAACGAGATAAACTCGACGGCGGCACTTGCTTTTGAGTGAAACGGGGGGGAACCATTGGACTCTTAAGCGCGCGCTTGGAAAGGAAGGGCGCACTCGTCAAGCGCGCGCGCGCGCGCCTTCATGCACTCTTCAGTTAAGCACCAAAGCAGGAGGAGACCTCTTGGTTCGCTTCTCTGTAAAACATAATTCCAAAGGCTTGCTTAAAAACAAACAAACCGCAGGGTGGGGGATCCTCCGAAGATGCTCTTTTTAATTATCTCGGAGTCCCTCATGTGGGCAGACGACACAGGCTGCTGTAGGGGAGCATTTTATCCAGCAATTCTGACTCAAGGGTCTCAAAAAAAGTCCCTATATCAAATAAATATCACCACCCGTCCCGTGTGTCCTCCTATGTATTGCCAGCCCACACCCAGTTCTTCATTTGAAGAGACAAATTGCCTGGTCAAACCCCAAAGTATTGCATAATCCATTTTGTGGTCAGTCAGACAATATGGGGCATGCCTTCCAGTGGAGTATTTTTTTAAAAGGCGCCTTACGAGCAGTAGGTGCATCTGTTTTACAGTATATCAGGCTTGTTCGCAATTATGAAGCGCATCTGAGTTGATCCAGCTGACTGGAAACATTCGGGCAAATTTCTTGTGTTCCGGGTCCAATGTTTTTCACTAAAATGTGGTTTTGAAATTATCAAGGTGTTGTGATTCTGAAATTAAATGTGTGTAGCACAAAAATCATATTTCTGTCTTTTAAACAAAAGTAGGCATTTTTATTAAAAGTGAAATAATTTATATCTTGGAGGAAATGGCCCATCCATCAATCCACAAGTGATTTCTTACCTATCTCTTCCAACTACAACAAGCCGCTTTAGCAGTTGTCATGCTGTATCTGCAATTACACGGACAGCTTTCCAGCAGTGCCAGGAGCAGGGAAAAGTCCTGAAATCACCACCACACCACCACCACCCTTAGGGCATACAGGATTTACCCCATCAAAAAGGTGGCATATGTCTGAGGGAAGGGGCACCACGTTCCCAACTCTTAGCCCGGGTGGGAGCCAGCTAATGTCAGCTCTGTGCTCTGGAATGTCCTGGCTCCCACCTCCCACCTCGGCATCAAGCAGTACACCAGTGCAGCCCTGCCACAGCACGGACTTCTGGATTTTGTGGCGGTGGCGGGACTGTGGGATGGGTGGCCCCCAGCTGTCTGCCCCCTCCGTCAGGTTAGGGGGCCCAGGGAGGATAAATGCACCAGTGCAAAGTCACAGTGCCCCCTTAAGCCCTTTTGCCCACCCTACCCCCCATTTGGATGGGGCTGTTAATCTATTGCATTCTCTTAACAGTTTTTAGTATTAAGACATTTATTTTATGCTAATGTTCACTATAGGCTCATCCTTCAATCTGCTACTGGCTAGTTATTAATTCACCACTTACCCTGCAACTGTTTTCTTCACAGTTGGGCTTTTCTGCAGTTTTTTGTTTGCCCAGGGATTCTCCTCCTGTGAAGTGTCCTAGCTGAGCCAATTCACCTTTTTGCCTGTCTGCCACTTCCTCATTGTTTCCATGTTACTTCCATTTGGAGAGGTTGGCAGTCACTTTTTTTCCTGACATCTTTGATCTAACATTAGGCCTTTCATGCATGCACCACTTATCCTAAGTCTGTTTGCTTTACAGTGGGTTTTTCCCATTTTTTTTTGTTTATATAGGGATTCTCCTGCCACAAAGTATCCTTAGCCAAGCCACTCCGCCATTATGCCCACCATCACCACCACCCCACTTCCTTGCTCTTTCCAAGCAACCTCCATCTTGAGAGGTTATCTGCCACTTTTTTTTGGTGCCATGTAAATGTTACCTCTATTGCTGGAGCATTACACCCTCAGCACGATTGTTTTTTTAAAAAAGAAAAGCCTTTTGATTCTTCTGACGTGGTGACCAGAAGAGCAACAGAAACTGTTATTGTGTGGCTGGAGGAAGACTGGGAGGAGTGAGAAAACCCAAAGAAAGCTAAATGCATGCTAATCTCCTTTACTTTTCCTGGGAAAATCACATTTTGGAGCTTTCAAAAACCATGGGGATTCTCTGATCTGAAAGTGGGTTGACTCCTGAAGAAAGGGAAACGTGTGTGTAACTGAGACTCAAACCTGAAGGGAATGTATGTTCAATGCAAAGAAGACCACAAGTGTGAAAATGACCATTAACTTGATGAGTGCAAGTGAGAAACCAACGGTTTAAAACTAGGCCCAGGAGCATCTATTAAATTGTGCGTAAATGGCACAAAAAGTCATGGCACAATAACAGCTTGACTAATTTGGATAAAGTGTCTTCTTGCTACTATAGATTAAGAACTATTTGTTCATTTGCTTCTACTGTATATAAAAGGTACTAAACTTAATTTTTGAAAATTGTAAACCTGCAGCAGAACATGGAAGGAAAGCACACGTGGACATTCCCTACTTGCAACCATTCTGATATTTGTCCTGGGAATTATTATTGTCCTTACACTTTACACAAATTCAAGCACTAAGCCCACTATGTCACGGTCACTTCCCTTCAAATTTCCAATGCATCTCATACAAGAGAAGTATGCCCCTTTCAAAGATTGTTTTACCAGTCACAGGGGACTGATCTAACTCAGCTTACTTCAGTCCCCAGATTCGATAAAAGCTGAAAAATAATATCTCCCAATCACTGTAGCAGCGAGTGGGAAGGAGAAGACTAAAAAAAAACCCCACTACACTGCAGGCATATTCACCACAAACAATTCAGAACAAGAAGCATCAATAATCCACACTAGAACTAGCAGACACAGTGCTATCAAATGTTTAAGTAATAAGCAGTCTGGAGGCTAAACAATTTCATCAGAAAGAGAACGGAGATTAGATAATACATTCCAAAAGCACTTTCAAAGATCTCCATATACATTAGTTCATTAATACTTACAATAGTCCTGTATGACAGGCTATCACTATCCCTACACTGTAGCTGAGGCTGACAAGATATTGGATAGCTGAAGTCCATATTTTGAGTTCACAGGAGAGGAGGCATTTAAAACAGGGGTTCCCAGTTCATGTCAGTTTCAGCCACTATATACCAATATCTTTGGGGAAACACATTGCAAAATAAATTGGAACTGGATACTTCAGTTGGGCTCATTCCGCACATGCAGAATAATGCACTTTCAAACTGCTTTCAGTGCTCTTTGAAGCTGTCCGGAATAGCAAAATCCACTTGCAAATGGTTGTGAAAGTGGTTTGAAAATGCATTATTTTGTGTGTGCGGAAGGGGCCTTAGAGAAGATCAGTCCTACTTTCCCACTTGAGAGAGTTTGTTTTAGAAAGTCATAGCACCGTTAATGCAAAGTGATACACTGGCTCATATGCAAAAACTCTAGCCTCTGTGCAAGAGCATATCAGTCTTCTTTCAGTGTCAGTAGAACTTCGACCCTATTCTCAGCACAACAGCTGCCAATGGAACTGCTGCACCAGTGCTGTCCCTTTGCCAATACAGGTTTTTCAGTTAATGGAGTTGCTTCATAACAGAAGGACAAAGGAAGGTCAACAATCCCTAACACTCCAGCTGCATTCAGACACCACAATAAACCATGCCCTTTAAACTGGGATTCCATCAACCCACAATTAGTTTAAAGCTAGAACTAGCTTTAAACTGGGATGAGTAGCTTGTTTGTTAACCAGTTTATTGAGGATTACTGCCTGTTGCAGCTATTGGGGCCACTGCGAGTAGCAGTGCTGGACTAGATGGACTGTGGTCTGTTCCAGCAGGCTCTTTCTTATGTTCTTATGGGGCGTAGGGACAGCAACATAGGGAAGATACTGGATATCAACATCTGGTGGAATTGTTTCTCCTATTTTGTAATTTGGTTTGAGCAAAAAACATGAGTTGTAAATGAATGCTGAGAAGTAGAGAAGCAGGGAAAAAAGCAGATACACTGTGATATGTTCTGCCTGTTACTCTGCACAAACTGTAGTTTAATTGAACTATGACACTTGAAACTCAGGCCCCTTCCGCACGGAGGCGGAAGGGGTTTAATTGAACTATGACACTTGAAGCTCAGGCCCCTTCCGCATGGAGGCGGAAGGGGTTGGATCGGCGTAATCTACGCCGACCCGACGACGCTAAGACCGTCCGCATGGATGGTCCCAGAACCGGCTGGGACGACTGCACCGCGGAGCATCGTCGCCCAGCCGACCCGCCTCTTCCCTGTCCCTCTCCCGTCACCTCCGTCGCCCTGCTGGCCTCCATAGACCCGACCACGCTGCCCTCTGACCTCCCGCCCTGGGGGAGGAGGAAGGGAGCCAGGTCGGCGCTGCTGTGTTTTGGCAGCGCCGCCTGTGCAAACGGCTCCCTGGGGACAGTGTTTTTGCCGTCCCCAGGGCGTCGTTATTGGCCCGTGCGGAAAGGGCCTGAGTTGCCTGTCAGAGCCAGTATGAGTCCCTGGATGCTGTGACAAAGTTTAAGATGTGCCAAAGGCACATGGCAATAGAGTAAAGGAAATGGCATGGCAGGATAACCAGCTAGAACAATCTTTCAAATTGAATTATTTCAATCAGATATTTATACCCAATATTTTCCTTGTGTTGTTGCATTTGCTAGCAACCTTCTGTATTCTTGAGGTAGAATCCCAGAGTATGAGGCTTAAAGGACTGCATGATAAAGCAAGATGTAAAGCCTCAGACAATTGTCCCAACTCTGCTGCAGACAATGAAAACTGATTTAAATGCAGCTGGATTTATATATGGAAGCTATTGGCACTGTGGGGAAAAAACAGATAGAAGGTTTACATTAATTTTATTGATTTTTGCAAGTAATTTATTTGTTTAATAACTTTTTACTAACAGCTGAAGAAAACTCTAGCTATGATATTGTGATGGACAAGTCAGGGGAGTTTTGAACACCAAGGAAAAGATTAGTATGGAAAACATTTCCAAACAAGACAAAATTAAGCAGCAGCCTTTCAGACTTCTGTTGCCAAACTCCAAATGCATTGCTTTAGAGAACTTGCCAACTTCCTAATAAAGAATCAAATCATCCTGGTAGGTAATAAGTGTAAAGGGATAAGCATGTTGCTAGGAGTTCCAAATCACATTTTGGCAAGCTGCAGAAGTCATCCAAAAGACACCAGACTTCCTAGAAGGAAAGATTTCTGCTGAGGATTTATGTGGCTGGTTGGCTGAGATCCTTCCTGCATTCTATTATGTCTAAAATCTAAGCCTTGTCTTCTATCTTATTGCCAATTTAAGAATCAGCAAAACAATTGTGTCACAAGCTTGGAGATTCCCAATTTATGCAGAATAATGCAGCTTTGTAAATTAACTAAGGCCGTTTCTGCACGGCCAGGAGGCGCCCCCACGCCGGCAGGAGTTCTGCCGGCGTGGGGGCGGGAGCCTGCTCGCACGCAAGCGTGCGAGCAGGCGAAGGGGAGGCCGGCAGACGGCAGGCGGCTCTGCACGGAGCCGCCTCTGCGCCCTCCCCCCCACTCCGCGGTGTCCTCCTGCATTTAAGCCTGCGAGGCGTCACAGCCCGCCCGCGCTGCCCCTCCGGCCCCTGGAGGTGGGAGGACAGTGTGGGCGAGACTGCGACGCCCCGCAGGCTTAATGCAGGAGGACTGGGCGGAGACGGGAGACAGCGTCTTCCCGGCGGCGCGGTTCGCACCACGCCGCAGGGAAGACGCTCCCTCCCCAAGAACAACCCTCCCTCCCCAAGAACAACAAGCGTTGCAGCAGCGGCGCCTGTGCGAACGGCGGCCTGGGGGCGCCTTTTTTGGCGCCCCCAGGCCGTCATAAATGGGCCGTGCGGAAGCGGCCTAAAAGACTACCTCCTTCCAAAAATCTCATATTCCAGGAAGCATGGAATATACAGAACAATCGATGACTATCTAAGGAAAAACAGGAAAGCCAAGGAAGATGGAGGGAACTGGCCTGGTCAGGACTGATAGAATCCTAGGCAAAGAGATGTGAAAAGAGATGAAATTTCCAGTAGTTCCTCCTACCCCCAGCATCCACCTTGTTTCTCCAAAATTATGTTGATGGCCTTCCCCCATTGGTGGCTGTGGGAACCTAGGAACCCTATGAAGGAAGCAAAATGGTGCCATGCACAAAGAAAGAGGTTTCATACCACGTGTACCCACCCCTCAGATATGCAGGAAAATACTGCCCCTTCACAGAAGAGAACCAAATAGGTATAGGGCTATGAGCATTTCCCCATGTTGCCATTAGGCTTGGTGATTCTGTAAATAAACTACCAAAACTGCGGGAAAATCCAAGACGAATACTGAGAAACCCGAATAAATACTCAGATTTTGGATTTCCCAAGGCCTGGTCTTTATGGTAGCTCCAAAAAACCCTCCAAAAAACCCTGAAAAAATAGCCTTGAGCTCATTTTCCAAGGGAAGATGGGCAACCCTTTTTGAGGGCCCATAACATTGGACCCCTGCGCCAAACTTTACCATACTTGGGTGTTCTTCTCAAGAGAGTATGAGAAAGTCATCCCACAAATTTGGTGTCTCTACCTGGAAAACACCACTCCTCTGGAACCTCCCCCCCCCCCCCGGTTCCCCAAAGGTTACAATGGAGCCGAATATTTTCAGCTATTCCCGGAAATGCAAAAATATTCTTGTTATCAATACCAGTATTTGGGGAGGGGTTGGCTTTACCAATAATTTTTAAAGCCTGAAAAACCCAAATCTGAATTTTACTTTCCAGTGAAGCATAAATTTTACTACAGGTGAACACTTAAATGGAGACCCTCCTCCCTCCCATTCCATCATGCTAACAAGTTGCATGAATTGGTCTAAAGTTTTTTCTTAACTGTTTTATCAAAGCAGCTACCTTTATCAGGTTATACTAATGTCATGACAGCAAGATGGTAAGATTACTGTGAATTATTTTAATAATCTGTTAACGATATTATAAATAGCAAATTTGTCTCCAAAGCAGTAATTTCCCAGTCTTTGTCTCCCAACAGAATAATTAAAATAAGAGAGTGAGGTGATTAAGTCCTAATTGGCATATGAAAGACTGAATAGTAAATCTTTAAGCTTTTTTGTAGGAGCTCTTTTCAAAGAAAATCTTCAAATGCCAAAGGGAACTTTTAAACCATTTTGATAAGAAAGAGTACTAGAGTATTTTATATGTATAACTTGTATCCAATTCAAATTCAACCATTTCAATCATTTTAATATAATGAGGAGGGAAATTTGTGCCTCGAAATATTTCACAAGAATACATACAAAATTAAGAGCAATCTATTGCAAGTAATATCTACCCTGAGAAAACACAGCATCACAAGAAAACTGCACAACCAACAAGGGGACTTCTGAAGTCCTAAAAATAAGACACTGCTAGCAAAAATATGCATTTTGTAGTGTGTTTTAATGGCCATAAGCTACAAGGTATGTTGGGAAAATGCAACATTTGAATTCGTGTGAAAAGTCTGCACTAGAGGTGGTGATTTGAATTATTCTGCTTGCACATAGTGGACCTTTGCGATTAGGGAGAGACGCAGGGACTCTAGCCAAGTTGCTTGCAGAGAGCAACAAGCAACACCCCCCTCTGGGGGGGGGGGGAGTTCTTCCCACTCCGGCTTCTCAACAGCAGGGAGAATTGAAATGTTTTGGGTTTGGATTTTTTAAATCCAAGACATTTCAGTAAAAGCCAAAGGTTTTCAAGTTTCAAAAACCTAAACCACAAATTCACCAAGCGCAATTGTATGTGCTCAGCCCTAGTCTGAACTGAACCAATTTCCCAAGAACTTCAGTGTCCCAAAGTTCTAGTATTATAGGGGAGGGAGAAAAACACGTTCTCAGTCCACTTTCTTTTTCCACAATATTTCCCCTCAGTTATTTTTTTTTCTAGACTGAAAAGTCCCAGACTCTCCAGCCTTTCCTCATAGGAAAGGTGCTCCAACTCCTTAATCATAGTGGTTTCCCTCCTCAGTACTTTTTTTCCTGCTCTGTAGCATTGTTTTTGAGGATCTTGGTCATCTAGAGATCAACTGTAATAACAGGAGATCTCCAGGGTGCTACCAGGAGGTTGGCAACCCTAAATACAGGGCTGCCAACTCTGGGTTGGGAAGTACATGGAGATTTGGAGGTTGGCGACTGAGGAGGGTGAGGTTTGGGGAGGACAGGGATTTCAATGGGATATAATGCCACATAATCCATCTTCTGAAGTGGCCATTTTCTCCTGGTGAACTGATCTATGTTGCCTGGGGATCAGTTGTAATAGTGGGCAATCTTCAGCTGCCACCAGGTGGTTGACAATCCTACTTACATACTGGTCTACCCATTTTACCACCATTATATGATCTGAAAAGCATGTTCCATATTTATAATGTCATGCCCTTAAAAACTGTCAAGAGGCCAGTCCTGCTAAAATGGCAGCTAAATGGTTTGATCTGAACTCTGAATTGTCACAGTCTTCCTTCCTAGGAAGAGGCAGACAGGCTCCCCAAGGAGGTTTCAGACAGTTGAGAAGTAATCGTGTGCTTGGGTTATATTGGCGTTAAGCCTGCGGTCTTTTTATTGTTCAGGATATAAATCTAATCCATACATTAATGTCTGAAACTTAACTGTTTTATTTAACAATAGCAAAATATCTGTACAATGGGAAAAGAGCCTTTAAAATGAAGGGTATTTGTCAAGTACAGCCCACCCTTATATGTTCTGCAGACAGAAATACTGCCAACCCCCACTGAGATCCAGAACAGGACCCCCTTTCTCATATCACCCAGCCCAGGGGCAGAGCAAGGGGGAAGTGCACCCGAGGCATGCGTGCACCCTATGCTCCTGCCATGTCCCGTCCCCCTGGAACGCCCTTGCCACGTCCTCGCCACGCAGGAGTGCACGCCTGGGGCGTCGCACACACCCCCATCCCCTTGGCACTATGCCACTGACCCAGTCCTAAAGCAAATATCACATGAAAACCAATATTTCCCTTCTCACATCACCTATCTCCAATGCAAATATCATATTGAAACTCAACTGGATGAAAAGTCTCCAGAATAATAACCAAGGCCCCTGGAATTCTCCCCCATCTCCCCACTGCTGCTCCAGCAACCCTTTAAACTGCTACAAGATTCTTGCCAGTGAGGGCAAAATAGAAGAAGAGTTTGAATTTATACCCCACCTTTCTCTCCTGTAGGGAGGCTCAAGGTGGCCTACAAACTCATTTCCCTTCCTCTCCCCACAACAGACACCTTGTGAAGTAGGTGGAGCTGAGAGAGTTCTGAAGAACTACCCTGTTTCCCCGAATATAAGACATCCCCTAAAAATAAGACATAGTAGAGGTTTTGCTGAAGTGCGAAATATAAGGCATCCCCCAAAAGTAAGACATAGCAAAGTTTTTGTTTGGAAGCATGCCCGACGAACAGAACACAGAAAAATAAGACATCCCCTGAAAATAAGACATAGCGCATCTTTAGGAGCAAAAATTAATATAAGACACTGTCTTATATTCAGGGAAACACGGTAAGACTAGCCCAAGGTCACTCAGCAGGTATCATGTGGAAGAGAAGGGAAACAAATCGAGTTCACCAGGTAAGAGTCCACCACTCATGTGGAGGAGTGGGAAATCAAACTCAGTTCGCCAGATTAGAGTCCACTTGCTCTCTAAACCACTGCACCACGCTATGCAGTTTGCCCTTACCACAAAATCCATCTTCCTTTCCTTAAACAAAATTATGGCACCCATTTACCTGTACAGTAAGAGGTACAAGCATGGATACTGTTGTGGAGGGAGAGTTATACCATTGATCAGTTTGGCCCAGTACTTTATATTTGGAGTGGCACAGCTCTCCAGCATTTCAGGCAGAGAAATGTACATGCTACCTGGGGTCCTTTAACAAGTGACCCCATTGATCCCGGGGCTTCCTGCATGCAAAACATATTGCCTCCCATTTCCTCCAGGGGAATTTACCTATGCAATATGGAAATCAGTTGTAATTCCAGGAAAACTCTAAGCCCCATCTGGAGGTTAATTACAACTGCCCTCCATGCAACAGAGACCGATTCCCCTAGAGGAAATGGCAGCTTCAAAGGATGGTCTGTGTGGCATCACACCACCACTGAGTTCCCCCAATTTCCGAAATTCTGCCATCCCCAGCAAGGCCCCGCTCCAATTTCCAGGAATTTCTTAAGCCATAGTTGCCAACACTAGCTACTGTAGAATAGGCCCAAGGCAGTTCCATGCACAACAATCTTCAGTAAATGGCATCAAACAGTGATGTAACTTTTTTTTAAAGTAGGAAGGTACTAATACATTTTCCCAGACCAATTTCCACAGGAAAATAACTTCAACCGACTTTTCAGAAGCAACGTTGCCACACTGGAATTGCTACTTCTCCTTACTGCGACAGCAGTGTTTCAACCTCCATTCACCTGGTTCAGTAACACTTGCCTCTCCCAGAGTTCTGTTAATTTTTCCTACATCACTGCAAGTTTCCCAGGTGCCGAGACTAGAAGCTTGGTGCAG
This sequence comes from Sphaerodactylus townsendi, assembly GCF_021028975.2. Taxonomy (NCBI): domain Eukaryota; kingdom Metazoa; phylum Chordata; class Lepidosauria; order Squamata; family Sphaerodactylidae; genus Sphaerodactylus; species Sphaerodactylus townsendi. The sequence goes on from NC_059435.1 coordinate 29,647,344, forward strand.
CAGCTTTTCAGATTATATGATCATCCTCCGTGCTGGTTTCTTTTAAAAGCAGCTAAGCAAGTTTTCTTCAGCGGTATGTCATTAAGGACTGACACACCTAGGGCAAAAATCTCACATGTGTGAACAGCTATTTCTCCTATCCCATTGTAAAGACATGAAGCCAACTACCCTATAAAACCCTTTTCTTGTTCAGCTGCCAAATGCCAGATGTTCAAAACACAGGACCGACCATCAATGCCCAACATTAGAAGACATTTCACAACCACAGCCTATACTGGGAAGGATTCCAGGGGAAGGCTAGATAAGTGCCATATCATTTCCCTCCTGACATGACAAGGCAGCCCAACCTCTTCATATCTCAGCATACCATGATAACAATGTACTACTTTGGCAATGCACTTTCCCCAACACAAAAGAGAAACCCAAACTTTCCTGTAATTCAGGCCTGCCGGGCCAACTGCAAGAGGTTCTTTTTGCCTAGTGCATCTTTCGTCCAGCTAAAAAGACTTCTCATTTTGCTCCCTTGGAGAATTAGATTAGGGGAATTTGTGCCAAAGAAATGATTTCATTATTAGACAGAGTTGCTAGGGAGTTAATGGGATGACGTGGAAATTCTAGATGGCTAATAAGCTAAGCAGAATTTCTAATTGCAGGTACAAGAAGGACGCTTGTGGAACTAGAATCTGTGCTAAAATAAAATGCAAAAAGAATGAAACACACAACTTATAATTAAACACTGGGATTGCAAATGCTGAAACACGCCCCCAAAATTTAAAAGTCCCCAAATCTTTTATTGCCACAATAGTAGACTTAACTGATAAACATAACCATAGAAAGAAATCTGGTTGTTCCAGTCATCGGCAAGCTGAACAAAAGAGCCAAGAGGTTGAATCCAGACTAAACTAGCAATTTTCCCCAATTCCTCTTTCCCTCTGCAGGGCCCCTCCCCCCCATGTTACTCCTCAGGGTTCCCCTGGCCCCCAGAAGCCATATTTCATGGAGAACAGTGCATGGAAGGGGGAGCAGAGGGAAAGGGGAGGGTACAGACACTTGATGGAAATTTAAGTCTGCATCCAGCTCTATGAATAGGCAGTTCTTTAGTGCAGGGGTGCCCACCCTTTTTGATCCTGTGGGAACCTTGGAAATTCTGACCTAGGATGGTGGGCACGACCACAGAATGATTGCTGTGGGAGGTAGTTCCCCCTTGGTCTGGCCCTGCCTTCCTGTCCCCAAATCCCACCATCCCCAGGGTTCACCCGTACCCCAAATCTCCAGGTATTTCTCAATATGGAGCTGGCAACCCTAGATGGGAAGATCAGGCTTCATACCATGAGCACATTCAGTTGCAAGAATGTGGAGTTGCCTTACTACTTTGGTCATATGAGCCATTTAGAAAACCTCTCTATTTTCCCTCAGGATGGATTTACATAATGATTTGACTGTCATCACGCAGCAGACATCCTTGGGCATTGTGGTTTTGAAAACAATTCTGCATATTATAGCAGATTGTCCCTATGATGAATTTGAACCAACTGACCTGAAGCCTGGACTCACTCTGAACCCATCAAAAGGCAAGGACACCTGGATAATCACTGCAAAATTTAACCATCTGCAGCTAATGGTGGGAGAAATCACTTTGCAAGAAAAAAATGGTTAAGACTGGCCATGTTAACATTTCCTAGCTCCCTCTTCCCACATGTATGGCTTGCTTCCTGTGATCCTCTGCCCTTCTATATAGAATGGGACATTCTGCCCATCATCAAGTTCCCAAGAGCAGATTACTGTGTGTTTTTGTATTCCCCACCCCCCACCGCCGTTTTACTAGGACAGTAGCTTATCTACCAGGACTGTGGGTAGTTTTGAGATTTAATCCAGTTCTCAACGTCAGTGGAATGCTGCCTCTTTTGCAAGAGGTATAAGTGCTCTACAACCAGAAGCCAGAGTGATAATTAATGCCTGGAATCCTGCCCTTCGTCAATGTGCTTTGTTCCTAAATGACAGCTTGGCTGCTTCTACTCAGGCCATCTGCCTGCTTGGCAAGCTGCCTCTTCTGCAAGGTGATCTAACTTTACCACGATCGATCACCATCCGGAGAGGAGCAAAGTGATTTCTTAAACCCCTCATTTGTCCTTCCTTTGGCATAAAGCATATCCATCCAGTCAAACTTTTGCTTTGTTCATGCCACTAGATTTGCTGCACAAGACCAACAAGATTAAACAGCTCCTACTGCCGTAAGATATATGTTATGATTAGGACCCCCATGAAACTGGCTGAGAACATCAATCTGTCATCAGGCGGGTTTTCAGACACTAGGCTAGAACAAGCTTTGAGCTCCTGCAATGGAAGGAAGGCAGGCAGGCAGAAGATTTTCAGCCCAATCCAAAGGGGAGGGGGTGGATCTGCCAGTGGGACCAGCACAGGACCATGCCAGTGGATTTCCCCTCCCTGTGGCACTTGCCTCAGTGGAAGGGCAAATCCTCTGGTGGGCAGTCACTGCAGCTCTCCCTGGCAGTGAGATGGGACACCGGATGCTGCACCAATGTTCCTGCACTGCCACTATTGACGTAGCAGGGCAATCCCGGGGTGTGGCCAGGGGAGGAGCCAACATTAGACAGTTTCCTCCCAGACATTGACCTGATTGCACCAGCAGCCAGACTTATGTCACTGAAAGGTGACAATGGAGGCTTATCACTGATGGGAGGGGGGATTTTTTATATTTTAAGAGAAGGCATAATCCCAGTTTATAGTACATTTTCATTCCTTGCTAAAAAAAAAAGTTACCTCCCCAACTATGGTGTCTTCCTTCTCTTTTGATAATTGACTATCTCAAGATTGCTAATTGACTATCTCAAGATTGCTCAGACACACACTCACATACCATGGAAAAGAACTAAGAAACACATTATCCTTTAACTTCCTTTGTTTAGCTCCACAAGTCATGAACATATTATCCACGATTTAATATTTCCACAGAAAACTTACATTCTTTTATTTCACTACAGTATTACAACCTTTGGAATGTTTGATTCTTCCTTTTCTCCAATTATCCCTTGGCTGATAAACATGGTTTTATTGCACTGATTTTGTAACAAAAGGCCAGTGAAAATGCAAAGACCTCTTTAAAAAGACTGAAAAGCATGATAGTTAAATGAATGCAACCATGACGGGAAAAGATCACATCTTTCTCTGTTAGTTAGAAACCAAAGGCACCATTTCCCATCAATACATTTTATACATTTTGCTTTATACATTTTGCTTATCATAAATGGTGACTTGCATATCAGTATTTTTATGTCATTAGGGCTTACTTAAGCCCCGTGGCATCAAGGGATAAGCTGCAGGACTGCAGTCAAAGCTGTGCTCATAACCTGAGTTCAGTTTTGATGGAAGCCTGTTTCAGGTCAGTGGCTCAAGGTTGACTCAGACTTTCATCCTTCCAAGGTTGCTAAAATGAGTAACCAGCTTGCTGGAAGTAAAGTGGAGAGGACTGGGAAAAGCAATGGAAAACTGCCCCGTAAACATAGTCCAGTGGTGGCGAACCTCTGGCACTCCATATGTTATGGACTACAATTCCCATCAGCCCCAGCCAATTTGCCATACTGGCAGGGGATGATGGGAATTGTAGTCCATAACATCTGGAGTGCCACGGACATAGTCTGTCTAATACTGGTAAATGTTGTGAAGTATCACTCCATGGATTAGGGGTTATTTAATTCTTTTTACTGCCTATTTAGTCTGAAATTGCCAAGACCTTTTCCATCAAAATGCAGTTCCACAAATTGTGGTTCTATGACACGAGTACATATTTAGAACAAGTTAGTAGGAAAAAACCTGGTGTCTCTCATTAGCCATATTGCAAACCAAACTGTGTTACTTCTGTTGTCTTGAGGTTTTCTGCTAGATTTTCACAAGAGAAATTTCTATCGTATTATCTAAATTAAAATCTTGCCTTACTTAAATGATACTCTTGGGCTATGATCTTTAAATCCCATCATATTGTAACTTCACCCTAGCTCTTGGTTTCATGGACTGATAGCTTCCTACTTGCTTAATGAAAATGCAAATTAATGTTTTTGGCAATTATATAGCAAGCTCTTTCAAGAACGTTATAGGATTTCATACTTCCCAATGTGATGTCCCACTGGAAAGCACTCCAAATACTCATATTGCTTATTTTAGGTCACAGCACCACTGGCAGAAAACACAGACTTCATTTCCAGGCCATGGTCTGAATGTGAACAACCCTTAATTCTGGACTTTTGATCTAACGGCCAGAGTAGCCATGAAGCATTTATATCTTATTTGTATCTCTATTCTCCTACAGGATTTTTTAAGTATGCAAAAATGAAAGGTAACATGTTCACACTAAAAGCTCCATTCAGCATCACAAGTACTCTGCACATTTAAGTTGGTTGCCTTGAATGCAATTTGCATATCCAACATCTACCAGGTGGGTTACTGTGCTATACTTATTCGACAACATTCCTGTTCAGAAAGTGGGCCCATTAAATGTGAAAAGCTTACTGAATTATTAGAATTATTGCTCCTGGAATGTAGGTATCATGCAAACTGACATCTAGCAAATAGCTCCTGCACACGTATCTTGATTATGAGCTTGTCGCAATCTTTGCTATCATCGTTTTAAACTTATTTGCATCTCAAGGAGAGTTACAAGCATAATGTTCTGTAAAGGAAGGACTAGAACTCTCAAGATGCTAGTAAGACCATCCAGGAATTGGCATTTTAAAGGACAAATTGACTTTCTTTGAATGAATGTTGCTTCAGTTGCATTCACTCTGCCCATAAAACAGACTTGTGGCATGTTAAAGATTATATAATACATTTTATTACAGCAGAAGGCCAAAAATTCCAGAGTTTATATGTAGGTTTGATACTATTAGACTGTCAAGGCCTACTTGGCAGAGTACAGAAGTGAACAGAATAGGATCGCTATGGAAAATCATTGCCCTTCTTTACAACAACCTCCCTTTTATTTTTTGCAGATTTTGCAGATCCTGGCTGCAACTTACAAAAGTTTACACCATAATCATTTGGTCTTTAAGACCCTCTGAAATCTTCTCACAAGGCACCCAGTTCTTAAACTCATAGCTTAAGGCACGTTTAATTACAATGAGTGTGTCCCAGCTCCACGCTCATGATGACTTCCAGTACATGAGACAGTACCAAAGCCATAATGTAAAACAAACATAAGACTACAATCTGCTCCCACTATCAGAGTCTCTAAGGTGATTTTGCCTTGACTTTGCTATTCTTTGACCGCTCCGCAAAGCAGGAAAAGCTCTGGTTTAATGCTCTAAAGTCCCCCACTTGCTCATTCTGACCTCTGTGTATGCAGAGGTTCTTTCGAGACTACATCATACATGAACCAAAAGCAGGAGGCTTCCCTTCCTACCACCACTAACCTCATCATTGATTTTCTCTTCTATCAGATTTCCTTTCTTCCTTCTCTGAAGGAGAGTTCCTTCCACTGGATCTCCTGAAACCATTTTGGCATGCAAATACAGTTACCGCTGCAACATACAGAAAAAAGAGACAAATTAGCCTATAGTTGCTCCTATCAAGAACTAAAGCAGATTATCAGAATGCCCTTAAAGGAACATAACAAAACTAATTAGTAGCAGCAAATATGTACAGGCTGTTTTCCTTATATACAAACTTTTGGGTTAAGATGTTTATCAGCTTTATGTGAACTTCAGAAACAAACCTTTGATATAAAAGCTCTTAACAACAGGAGTGCTGTCATTAGAAATCCTCAGGAGGCACAGCAAGGTCATTTTCTTTTCCGTGGCATTTAATGGGGTCTAAATTGCAGACATCTTTTTGGTGGGAAGGAGAGTATCTGGGGTTTTAATCTATTAGTTTTAAACTGTGATGTGTAAGGTTAGGCTGCATTCCTAAATGTAGTACCTAACATCTGTGGGACTTACTTCTAAATGAATATTGTTAGGAAAGGAGTTGAAAGAGACTTGATCATTACAAATATGAAACCATTAAAGGATGACACGAAATGGCTATAGGAGTTCTTTGACTTTCCAGATCGTCACTGGAAAGCATTAAAGCAAGGGCAATTGGTTTCTTAGGGATTGTCTCCAAAGTAGCAGACCATAATGTTTGTTCTCTTATCACTTTAATCAAATCCCATAGGAATATCCCATACATACAGCCTCCAACACAATCACAGTTGCAGAACTTTTTTTAAAAAAATGCAGTAAATAAGACCATGGAAAAAGTCATCAGACAGTTCACATTCTGTTGTTTATTGAATTATTGGTCTCCAAACAAGATTCGCTCTTGATGGATTCACTCTTCTTTTAGGAGAAGGGATGTTGGAAGTTGATAAATACACATGGGAGGGGCAATGGACTTTAATATGGTCCTGAAGCAAGCTAAGCTGGCAGCCATCACAGTCCACATTGCTATAATTAAAATATTCACCATTTTGCAATGCTGTCCTTTTGACTTTCAGTTCAGTCCTGAACTTTGTCTGCATGTGCATCACGCCTTCAGCATTACTGGTCAGTAGCTTATCTGCTTTCCGTAGAGGAAAATAAACGGCAGAAAAAACCCAGCTCCAATGAGCAGACAGTATAAGAACAACACTGGAGGCCATAGTGACATAACACATATCCACCAATCATGGAGCAGTTTGCTGATGATGCCTCTAGGTCAGCCATATGCAGAAGCAGCCAATCAATGTGGGGTGATGCTGTCACACTTTCACACTCCACTCCACAGGCTACTCCCACCCACCTGCAGAACAGGATAAGGGGGAGGGGCTATCTGCTTGACTTCTAGGTAAAAGGATCAGGTAGATCAGGCAGCAGTGATCTAAAAGACCTCTGCTGGATTCCCTGCCAGCCTGAATGAGTAGATAATGCTAATAGTGATGGACCAATTGTTTGATTCTGTATTCGGAAGCTTCATGTGTCACATGGCAAGAGAAGAAACCTAAGATGCATCACCCCCTTTTCACATGCTACTTTGAACTCTTCTGCCTCCTCCAGGTAGCAGGAAATAAGAGAGTGCCCAGAGAGCCCTCCAAAATTGCAGGGGCCTCTCGTTCTAACTGAGAGGGATGCCTGGAGGGAGAAGCCAAGTGTTTCAATGTCACTAACCACTGGGAGATGGGAGACTGACTCAGCATCTCCATTCAGATGAAGGCTACCTGTTAAGGGTCTTGACAAGTACTTAACCACTCTGCCTTCAGAAACTTGGGAGAGCTTTAACCCTTGCATCCTTTCTGTAATGCCTATTGGTTCTCCAGAGCTGCAGTTAGCTTTTGTAGGAAAAACATATAAGAAAGGTATGTTATCCTTGGAGGTCAATTTACCCTAGGAAAAATGTTGCTGCCACAATAGTATATTAAGCAACTAAGTGCAACTTTAAATTCCAAACTAGGTTTATCATTTCTTAAAGATGCACAGCAACAGCCACGTTAAGACAGGCCCAGGTGAAATCTTCTAGCTCCTATTTCCTGTCCTACCAAGCCAGATATGCTCCCAACTCTATTGTTTCTAGTTACTATTATATAAGAGCACAAAAATAAAGAAATTGAGTAACCCCTCTCCCCCACACACACCTGGACTGTGATCATGGACAAATCTTGTGTGGTGGTGGTCAGAAGTGCTGTCAAGTTGTAGCACACTTATGGGGACCTCTTGGAGTTTTCAAGGCAAGAGATGAACAGAGATGGTTTACCATTGTTTGCCTCTGTGTGGCAATCTTGGACTTCCTTGATGATCTTATTCAAATACTAACCAGGGCCAACCCTTTCTTAGCTTCTGAGATCTAAGGAGATCGGGATAGTCAGGGTCATCCAGGTGAGGACAACATCTTGTTAAGCTGGACCCTAAAAAAGACTGTTGAGGGAACACTTGAGGAAACAGCTCCTCATCTAGGGTATTGATTAGCTTCAGAAAAACAAAGCATGGGTATCTCCTCCAGAACTAGCAACTGGGGTTGGCCTGCTCAAGAGATTTAAGGATCTCATTAATTTGATCCTAAGGCAGAGGGAAGAAAGCATAGGAAGGAGGGAAAGATTGAAAGAGGGAGAAAGAACGAACGGGTAGAGGAGGGGAAAGCGTGAGAAAGGGGAAAGGGAGGAGACAGGAATATGTGAGGTTAGAGAAAAGAGAGAAGAGGAGAGAGAGTAAGCTGAAAGGAAGGAGAAAAGTAGAGGGATGGATAGAAAGAGAAGAAGCAGGACCTTAATCATGGTGCGCTGCCCTGACTGGACCACAAGTTTGTCTGAACTGGAAATGTGATAGTAGCCCCATCGACTGAAGAGCCTCAGAAATGACCACTGGTAACAATGATAATAGGGCAATCAGCTGGAACTGGATTTAGACACTGTGGAGGAGCGCCTGCATGCTCTCTTGTCTCTGGTCTCCAAAGGGCTTCAGCCAGGATTGGGGCCATTGTGTACAACCCCACTTGTAACAATAATGTACCCTACCTGGAAATGTGGCAGCCCCTCATAATGAAGAAGGCTGGCTGTAGCCCTGGGGGAGGGGGAAGGAAAAATAAAGTTCTCTCTGCCCCCCCCCCCTCCTTCTTCTGTTTTGTCCTTAATCTAAAATCTTCCATGCAGTTTGCATAGGGACCTTTTCTCCAGCGTCATTTGGATGGATTCAAAGAACTGGACAATTTCAAGAGGACAACATCCAGTGACAGTATGTTTTATTGATCTCCATTGTGAGGAATTGATATCCTCCAGCATAATCTGAAACAGAAGTCTTATAATGGTGCCTGTTGTATAAGGAAGATGGCAAGGTCACTGTTGGTATTTGTAAATGGGGGCAGCAGGAGGAACCTGTCAGAATATGAATCATTGTCCTTATAGAGCTTGGAGGCTGCTAGAATGCTTGTTTCTTTCTCCTTTACCTCAATGGACAGATTTCCCTAAAGCTCTGCATTGCTGAATATTCTGGAGGCAGTTTTCCCTATTAAATCCCAATCCTAAGGTTTGTCTCAGACACTTTACACAACTCCCACCACACAAGCTAACGCTACAGATGTGATGGAGGAAAGTAGTTTACGCTCACTCTTTGCTTCTGAGGACATGGCTTTGCCCTCCTCATTTCCTCAAAACTGGATGCTGCCTTTCCTTGTCAAGAGGCCGTGAACTACTACAGACACCTGCAGCTCCACAATTCGTTTAGATTATTACTTCCTTTGACCTGGAGAAGCTGAAAAAATGACCAAGCTGATCAGATCCTTTCTAAATGCCAGGAAATGGCTAGAGTGTTTATTGTTCATCTGTTCCTGGCCAAGCCTTTAAATATGTCACCAAGATGTCTCCAAGAAGCATCTGCTTTGTTCTGCAAGAAAGAGTTTTACCTGAAATCCAGTCATCCTTTTCTTGGTTTTTTAAAAAAATGTTTATCTTTTCACAAGCAGATGAAATACAAGTCTTAAAAACCCAATTCAACATCCCATGGACCTCCAGCTAGTGGCAAAGCATTTTTCCTCTCCTGTTTGCTGTTTCTGGGGAGTGGGCAGATGAGTAGAGAGATCCTTCTGGCTGGGATGGAAAAGGACAATAGGAAAATTCCTTGACACAGTGAACTGGCAAAGATGTCATTTCCTGTTTCTCTGTTAAAACTAATGGAAAATGTGATGTCTATTCCAGGCTCCCATTGCCAATGTGAAAGCTACCCTTCTTTCTCACAGCATACACACTCACAAAAAATCACATTAGTTATTTTGTCTCGATTAGTGAGCCTTTTTAACAACACAGAGGATTATCGTTACCTTGCTCACTGATCCAAATTGTATTAATCTCATGCTGTTCCCATTCCTGTTTACACCAGAGTGCATTGACATCATTTGAGTTCTTCTGGAATGCACAAATTTCTGAATGGCCACCAGAAAGCATTAAAACAATCAATTCTTATTAATGTTGGAGTAAGGGAATAAAAACAGGATACTATACTGTTTGCAATAGTCTTATTTATTTGTCTTTTTTACTCAAAACCTTCTAGATGGTTTTAGTATGTCCCGGGGAATGCCCATGATTTTATAATATTACCAGTTTGTGAGTTCTAAGGACCAAAAGGTTAATTGTAAATTAAATCACGCAGTCACATACTCACACTCTTTCTCATATCTCATTCACACAGAATTTTCACCAGTTAAAATTAAAGGAAATTGCAGTTTTAAAGAGCCATGGAGGAATTATGCATATATAAGTGCAATCCTAGGAACACTTTTTTTGGGGGGGAAAACCCTGTTGAATAGACCTGAGTAGGATTCTCATTAGACTTGTAGATTGAACTTGCTCTACATGTCACTTTCCAGTCCTGTCTCCACAGGTTCTCTTATAGTTGGCCTCCCCCTCCATTTTGTTAGGTCCCCATGGCAACCACACCAAAAAAGAATATTCTTCAGAACAGGCTTCACTAAATCTGATTATCTAGTTGTCTGATTACATCTAGACGTGTTCACATGAGAACATTAGAAGAGAACTGCTGAATCAGATCAGTGGTCCACCTAGTCGCCTCTAATAGACTTATCATCCATGAATCTGACCACTTTTAAAGCTGTCTATATCTGTGGCCATCACTGCATCTTCTGGTAGCAAATTCCACATTTTCATCACTTGCTGTGTAAATAAGCATTTCCCTTTATCTGTCCTGAATCTACTGCTCATCAGCTTCATTGGATGTCCTTGAATTTTAACATTTTGGGAGAGGGAGGGAAAGTTCTCTTTGGCCCCTTCCGCACTTGCAGAATAATATACTTTCATTCCATTTTCAATCCACTTCGCAGCTGTGTGGAATAGCAGAAGCCACTTGCAAACAATTGTGAAAGTGGATTGAAAGTGCATTATTTTGCATGTGCGGAAGGGGTTTTTGTCAACTCCCTCCACCCTGTTGTATCTCAGGCAGCCAAATCCAGAGGAGGAGGGCCAAATCCCCCTCTGGAGGTGGCATGGACTTAAACTGGTAGAAATGCCCTCCCCAGGGCATTTATCCTGGTGTAGGGGCAAATTCATAACACCCTGCTGCTGCAATAGCTGGTCACGGCACCCAGCTTTGTGTTGGCGCTCCCACACTGCCCCCAGTTGCACCGGCATGGTGGGGGTGTTCGGGGAGGGCAATTTTAGTTGGCCTCCAGAGCCCGGTCAGCCCCTGTGTGCCATCTGAATCGCCAGCAGAGACATACCTGTATGGGGGAGTTTTAGGTGAGTCATTTTTTCAACATTTTTGGGCTTCCAGGACCGTGGAAAAAGCCTTTGGAGCAGGCAGAGTGGCGCCAAAGCAGTGCCATTCCCACCCACCTGACAGTTCTGGATTGCACTGTCAGTCTCAAAAACTAATTCTTAACTATGATTTGATTCAGGGTTTTTTTCTGTTTTGTTCATTTCTATCAATAATAAAATAAAATAAACAATTATCAATGATGGCAATGGGAATAAGGGCTTTGCTGCAAAGGGTACATTTTTCATTTTAAAAGACAGTTCTGCTTTACAATAATATTGTGCAACAGCTACTGTGGTTCTTCCATACAAAACTTGCTTCCTTTTACTAAATCAAAAGATCATTTTCCTACCTATAAGCTCCACATTATATCTATTCATAGCAATCTGTTCAATTTGCTTTGTTCATCACCTACAAAAGTTATTCTGGGAGCAGAATGCTGTTGCCAGCTGATTCTTCTTTTTAAAGTGGCATATATTCTTCTCAATACCATGGAATTATTCAATAGAATTTTTTAAAAAAATAGTTACAAATGTGGGAAAATAGACAGAGGGAACTGGGTTCAAATTCCCTGCTCCGCTAGACAGGCTGCTGGTGACCTTGAGACACTTGCTAGCTCTTATCTGAATCTCTTCTTGACAGGCTTCTGTGAAAATTAAATGGAGGGAGGGGAAAGATATGCAGAAATAGCAGCTAGGGGGAGGATGCAAATAGATTGGTGGAATACTTTGACCACAATCCTAAAATACAGATTCCTTCCCAGCTGTCTTCTAAATTCAATAACCACTATTGTGACAAGCTCATCCAAATGATTTTGTCACTACATCATTATCTCTCTTGAAAATCATGTCTAGACTGATATTCAGTAAGCAAAATTATATTTCAGCTACTTCTGTATGAGAAAAGATTGTTTGATGGTGTGCTCCCCCCCCACTAATGCTGAAGAAAGATGAAGTAGGAATCCAACAATTCCCTTTCTTGAGCTTATTTTATTTTTTACATTTTTAATGTGTATCTAGAGGTCTAACTAAATGTTATGTTGACCTCACCTCTGTTTTCCAGATGCTCACTGGGAGTTCTATGCTCTGAACTTAATTCCCCAAGTGCACAGGGGTTCAATTTTGATCAGGATTGTGGTACATGGGTTGAGGAGGGGGCCAAGACCTGCCTCCATTGGTATATGTATTAGTTAATACAGCAAAGTTGCACAGTCATAAAAGCAAAGTATCACATGCAGTAAATGAACTCCAAGAAAAAATACTGCAAAAACGTAGATTTACTTTACATCCATGTTGCAGTCAAAAGGAAACAAAGAGACCTAATTTAAAGAATACTATTTCCTGTTACAAGTCACCAGCTAATCTGGCATCATGTGTGTGCATGTAAAATGGCATAGCTTCTACAGGAGAAACCTGTAGATGCATCTTGCTTCTTGCAGGTCCACAAGGACAGAAAGAGACACAGCCAGAGAAAAACGTTCAAGTTAGACAGACATTGCACTCATTAAGAAGATAACTTAAATATCAACACCAATGCACCATCCTCCAATGGTCAGGTGTGCTGAGTCATCTTCCTCCAACACCCTAGTGCCATTTTCCTGGCCCTGTTGAGTCACTGTTTGCCACGAGGAGTCACTATTTGCTCCATGGAGCCAAATTACATGTACCAATGGGCTTGAACTCTCTCTCCCTGTACACTATGGTCTAGATCCAAATTGGGCCCATGTATACCTGGAAATTAAATCCTGAGCATAGAACTCCCAGCAAATGTCTGTTTGACAGGACTAGAGCAGTCATGGGGGCAGAGCAGTGGTGGGATTCAGCAAGTTCATACCACTTTGGCAGAACCGGTTGTTAAAATGGTGCTTGTAAACAACCAGTTGTTAAATTATTTGAATCCCACCACCAGAACCAGATGTTAAATTATTTGAATCCCACCCCTGGGACAGAGGCATATCTACAGAAAATTGCATCTATGGCGAGATCTCCAGCCCTTTCCCCCCAGGACCCAGCATCACCCTCAAGCAATTCTGTCCCAGCTAGGGGGCAAAAAGAGTCAGTGTTGCAGGTGGTAGTCTATTTCAATGGCCCCCACACACCTCAGGCAGGAACGGCAGAAGAGGGGCTGCACAGCACACCCTCAGATAAGTGGCACAGCACACCAAAGTCATGTACAAAATCTCACCCACCTGACAGACCTCTGGGAGACTGGAGCTGTGGGGGAGGTGCCTTTCCCAGCTGCTGCTGCTGGGCTGCCACCATTTTTGTACAAAGAATGAGTGGGGAGAGCAAAAGGGAGGAAGATAATGTGAGGGTGGGGCGAGGGTGGAAATTGCGGCCCCCTGTGCACCTTCCTTGCAAGTCCTACTCCGTCAGAAAGGTGTCCAGTTGGAAGAAGAAGGGAAGTTGCCCCCACACAGGGGTGTAGGAGACGTCTGCCCCATGCGCCTGTCTTCTTCCTGTCTTGGCTTGGGGGCTTGGTCTTGTGGCCTCACCAGCCAGCCAGCAAGCACCAATGCCGGTGCTCCACCAAGAAGAAGAAGAAGAAGAAGAAGAAGAAGAAGAAGAAGAAGAAGAAGAAGAAGAAGAAGAAGAAGAAGAAGAAGAAGAAGAAGAAGAAGAAGAGGAGGAGTTTGGATTTATATCCCCCCTTTCTCTCCTGTAGGAGACTCAAAGGGGCTGACAATCTCCTTGCCCTTCCCCCCTCACAACAAACACCCTGTGAGGTAGGTGGGGCTGAGAGAGCTCCAAGAAGCTGTGACTAGCCCAAGGTCACCCAGCTGGCGTGTGTGGGAGTGTACAGGCTAATCTGAATTCCCCAGATAAGCCTCCACAGCTCAGGCGGCAGAGCTGGGAATCAAACCCGGTTCCTCCAGATTAGATACACGGGCTCTTAACCTCTTACGCCCAAACTGCAAAGTGTAAGGTATGTTCAGTGTTGCCATCTTGTGGCCTCGTTTGCAGAGGAAGTGTGTTTAGTTCCTGTTCGTGGGCTGTTCCAAGATGAAAGCCTGGCTGAAACTTTATGTTGTACATCAGAAGTAAACATAGTTATAGCTGCTCTGCTCAGGAATTTGAACTGAGCATGCCTATATAGAGTTGCCAACCTCCAGGTGGTAAATCCAATACCACACTGCACCAAATGTGTAAAGGTCAGCCAAACCTATTAACCCGTAAATGATAAAATAACTTAAAGCATTCTTTTTGTTCTTCTCTCACAGGTAACAATTGAAAGCATAGCAAATCTGAAGAATGTAAACAATACCTTTCAATAAAGAAATATATAACAAGAAAATGAGTGGTTTTGTATTATTTTCAACAACGTAGTTATAAACAAAATAGTTTTGTATAATTTTCAGCAGATGTAGTCATAAACCAAATCGAAGCCTCTTACAATCCCTGGGCTTCTTAATACATGTAAATAAGTAATTGTATGCTGTAAACTTAATGTCCACTTCTAAATCAAGTTACATAATGCAGGGCATGAATAAAAGGGTGATATAACCTCCGGCCAGGTTATTATTTCGGTATCACTTTTTCAAGCCCCCCTACTGTACATAACAAAACACCAAAGAATCATTTTAATAAATTGCTCCCTTAGAGTTTTAGCTGGATAATGTATCTACAACAAAAAAACCACTTCGTACAGGAGTCAAACAGCTGAATCGCAGTCTCAGTATGATTATACTATATTGTTATTACACTTATATTACTGTTGATATTCATGATGCTTATATTGTTTGCAAGTAGCCTGGATTAGCATTGAATTGAATAGCATAGCCTTTATTGGCGTAACCAAAAAACACGACTAGCATAAATAATAATAAAACAGGTGAGAAAGCTCAGGTAAATATAAATATATTACAAACTCTGAATTATTTCCATAGATTAGCATTGGAGGCCTTATTGCACAGGCTGCTTTTCCTGAACAGTGCTACACTGAGAGTCCCTCCACATGGTCTTTAATATAATTTAAAACACCATTTAAGATATTTTCTATGAATGTACTAAGTGATTCTTAGTTTTTGTTGTAGATCAATTATTCAGCTAAAGCCCCAAGGAAGCATTTGGAATTTAAGCATCCTTGTACACTCTCAGATAAGAGATCAGAGTAAGTCTGAAACCTAATTGGACAATTTTGGACAGGCAGAAAAGGGTCTTTTATTAGGAAGCGCATGGATTGTAAGAGATTTCTATTTGGTTAATAACTACACTGTTAAAAATAATACCAACTCAGATAATATTTTCTTCTAATTTATTTCTTTATTGGAAGGTGTTGTTTTACAGTCTTCTGAGTTGCCGTATTTTCAATTGTTACCTGTGAAAGAAGAACAAAAAGAATGTTTTGAGTTATTTTACCGTTTAAGGGTTAATAGGTTTGACTGACCTTTACACATTTGGCGCAGTGTGGCATTGGATTTCTCTTCTGGGTGCACCAGCCCCATTAGCATTATGGTTGAACCTCCAGATGGTGGCTGGCAATCTCTATTCTATTACAACTGAGCTTCAGGCAACTAAGATCAAATCACATGAAGAAAATGGCTGCTTTGGAAGGTGGACTCTATGGCATTTTTGTTGGCAAAATGTAATAAATATTAGCAGAGTAGAACCGAAGAGATTGATTCTCAGTTGCTTGTATATAAAAAAAGAGCTTACTAACTATACAGGAAGGTTACGTGGGGGAAAAAACAAGAAATGCTATACTTTCCTGTTACATATCTACAGTTCTGCACTTGGTTACATCTTTCTATCTAGTCTCGTGGTCACATTGTGGCTTCTTCTGCTCACATGGCTTCTGCATTGTGGTGTGCGCGTGTGAGCATGGCTTCCCCTCAAACAAAGAAAACAGAATTAGCTTTATAACCTCTGACTACGTGACCACTAACATGTAAGCAACATCTAACTAGCTGACCAATAGCTAAATCAATAGACTGGCCATAAAACAATGACCTCAGTAACTAGTTTACATACACACAGTTAACCATTTCATGATTGAAGTGTGACAGATACTTGCAAAAATACCAACAATTATACGCCACTGAAGGCTCTCCTCTCCCCAAATCCTGCCCTATTCAGGCTCCATCTTCAAAATCTCCAGGTATTTCCCAACCCAGAGTTGGCAACCCTGTTCTTAATAGCCGATATGAATTCTGGGTCAGCACAGTCCTGAACATATGACTCAGAAAACTTAGACAGAACAATGATGTCTGCAAGGTTTATGATAGTGTAACATAGTTGTGATCTTATGTGCCTCCAGCAGTAAAGTAGAAATGATAAGAACAGCTCTAGAAAAAAGGTAATAACATAGGAACACCAATAAGCTACCCCTGGAAACTTTGGCCCTTTCTGCACGGGTGGTAAAGAGCGCCCCAGAGACGCTAAAAACAGCATCCCTGGGGAGGGGTTTGCACAGTTGCCGCTGCAACCCCCGAGTGGCGCGAAGACGCTGCTTCTGAACCTTGCTCCCTGAGCGAGGTTTTTCGGAAGCAGTGTCTTCCAACCGCTGCTGTGCGATCAGCAGCAGCTGGAAGGCACCATTTCCCCCCCCCCTTTCCCGAACGCCTTACCGCCCCCTCTGGCCTTCCGGTGTGTCACACAGGCCAGGGGACACGCCCCCCCTGCCCTGCGACTCCAGAGCTGTCGCTCAGGGCAGGGGGGACATGTCCCCTGGCCTGTGAGATTCGCCGGAAGGCTGGAGGGGACGGTAAGGCGTTCAGAGGATTGCGCAGCCTCTACGCAGGTTGCGCTGTCTTCCCCACCCCAACCGGGACCATCCATGCAAACAGTCCCGGGGGGGTGTGGCCGTGTGAAAACGGCCTTTGTCACTATTCATCAATCACACTTTATATCAATGAAGTCCTTGAAATAGCCATTTATAGAAGGCTTCAAATAGCAAGTCTGAAATTGCCATTCCAGTTTCATATATGGTGCCCAAGCTGGAAGAGCCCAAAATGCCACCTTTGTTAGCAGCCTCCATGACTGAACAATGCCTGAGGCACAAATGACTTCTATCACACAAGGGAATTCCCTGGTAGCCCAGCCAAAGTCAGCAGAAGCCTTTAGACAGCTAACAGAGAAGAGCACCCCAGAACTCCCCTCCTACCATGGCCAAAAATGCTGTCCAGATTTTCCCCTTGTGCTGGTGCTGGTGCACTAATGCATGGATTCTGCCAGTGGTAAGCACTGCTATTTAATGGTGTTGTTATGCCAGCATCAGCTCCTTATATTTATACTGACATATCTTTGAGTTTCACCAGCACAGTTGGATTTAGAAACACCAGAGACATAGGGTAAGGAAGTGGCACCTGGCTGCTCCCCCCAGCCCTGCCCCCAACCCCCCCAACCCCTTCCCCTATCTTTTTATGCCATCAAAGCAGCCAGCTGGGGGGAAAAGCTTTTTTCAGCCAGCTGCTTTGCTGCCTGAAGAAGCAGCCTGGCTGGAGTGGGGCGAGGGGGGAAGGGGAGGAGTGGGCCTCCTGTTATACCAAGGCCCAGCAAATTCTGGGAAGGAGGAGGGGCGTGGCTAGGTGATTTCCCCTGAAGTGTGGCGGCAATTTTTGCGCTCCCCCCACGTGACTCCCATGGAGGCGCCCAGGGTGTTTGTCCCCGGATGTTCCCATGGTAGCTACACCACTGAGAAACCCCCCGTGGGTTTAAGTCATATATCACTAGCCCATAGGATAGCCTATCCCTCTGTACATCAGATTGCTGTTTCAATAACAGCAAATATCTAGTTACATCTTCATCTTGTCTTCAAATGTCTCTTCAGGCTTCTGAACAAACACAACAAAAATCAGATTTAGACTGCCATCCTATCCAGAGTTACTTCAGTTTAAGTCTACTGAAATCAGTTGGTTTAGACTGGAGTAACACTGCATAGTATGGCATAGTAATAGTCTTCAGCCTGACTGTATTCAACATTTTTAGTTTATAGAAGAATCTAAGGGTTTTTTTTGTTTTTGCAGTGGTGCAGTTTTCTGCTGATAAAATCTGGCTGTATTTTAAATTGTTCAGTTCAACCTCTGTCAGGAAGCTGTAGTCTTACAATGTATTTTTATAACAAAAGTTTTTTTCTTGGTGCTTTATTTTCCCTAGCACTTCGCTGAGTACCTTTTGTTTACACTACCCCATGATTTGCTGCTATTCTCACTCCCCCACAACTTCGATATCTCTCTCTTGCAGAAATGAGCACAAGCTAACATCTTGCTCTGTGGTCCCAAAGTAATTTTTCTTTTGCTATCTCCTGGGAGGTGAATTCATATCTTCTCGCTTTGATTTTGCTTTAATCAACCTTCAAACTGACTTTTAAATAAAGCAAGGAATGTTCTTTCCTGTCAGTTCAGTCTGATGCACTCTCTTATAGGTTAATTCATTCTGAGCATGAACAGTTAGTCCTCTAAACTATTTAATAGAAATAGGTGTGTGTGTGTGTGTGTGTTTTTCTGGGTTTTTTTGCACAGCTTAAAAAGCCCATAGGAGTGAATTCTGGCACAAGGGACCAGCTTCAACGAAGATACAAGGAAGCACAATGGTATTATGAGGCCATAAATCATTCTGTTTAGGGGAAGCAGGTACACTATTGTATTGAACTCCATTTTGGGAGTCAACAAAAATGGTTTGTATTAAAACTGGGGTATGTTATCTAGGTAACAGCTGGTGGTGCTGGTCAGACCTTTCCAGAGAAGTGTCAGATAGAAGCTATCCTTCTTGCAGTTTATAAACTAAATTCTAATATATGTTACCAGGCAGAAGTGAGCTGGCTTGTCTCAGAAATATGATGTCGTTCATGTTTTGCCATTCAGCAGCTTTTCATGAATCCTCCCTAGGGTCCCCAGGTTCTTCCTGGTCACCAGAAGAAGATGGGGGAATAATGTTGCCAGATTCAGGTTGGGAAACTCCTGAAGATTTGGGGGTGGAGCCTGGGGAGGACAGGGATCTCAGTGGGGCCCAGTGCCATAGAGCCCACCCTCCAAAGCATTTGTTTTCTCCAGAGGAGCTGATCTCTGTAGGCTGGATAAGAGTTGCAATTCCAGTGGATCTCCACATCCCACCTGGAGGCTGGCAACTCTAATTCTCCCTCTTGCAGGCCTAAAAGGTATTCATTGGCTCAGATCCAAAGGAGGAATGGATACCTCTGACAGGATGTTGGTGGGTTAGGATTTTAGAGATGCTTTCTTTCTGCCGTACTTTTTCTCCTGCTACCTGTTTAGAAGACACGTGGATTTGCTGGAGCAGTTTCCAGCTATGAGTGGCCTGGCAGTCGACTGGCTTGGGCCATTTTGGAACTTTGTTAATAAGGTTTGTTTGGAAAATACATGATGTATGAGACTTGTCCCTTCATATCATCTCAGAACAAGGACTGGTAGGTTTAGGAACCTTTAATTCTTTTTTTTTATTTTGAATTCTATGAGCGTGGATTTCCTAAAAATCAATCTAATTTTATCAATATCTAGAGGTATATCCATTGATTCAGTGCTTTGGTCAGACACGTCTTCATTTTAGCAAATACACTGCATGCTTAGAATTGTACAAACTTAAAGCACTAAGGAACATGGCCAAAATGCACTTGGTATACTTGTATTTTATATTATCAGTAACTGTTCCTGGTCATAGGAAAGATGTTTGTAAATGTGTGACATCCCTATGTGTATAAGAGTAATTTCACACACACACACCCCCAAAAAAGGCGGGGGTTGCACTGGGAGAAGATACCCCTATTTGGAAATAAAGTTGATAGATTTTCATGCACAGTTTTTAATATTTACAGTTTGATTACAGGTTCTATGATCCTACATAATTCTAGTGCTTTGGGAATTTACTTTGACATTTCTACATACAAGTTTCTTCTTTTTAAAATCTTTTTAGTTACCTCAATTTTCTCAGTCCAGCTGGATTTCCCCAAAATTTTCCAATTTTCAGCATTTTTGCCACGCCTTCAAATGTTTTAAAACTGGCAGTTAACGTGGAAGAAATTGCTGTTGGCTTTTGATTAGGCTTAAAAGAATGCAACAATTAAAGAAAACTGCACATGTAATATGAAAATGTCTCCTTATCCCAATGCTGACACTGACTAGGTTCGGCCCCTTCCGCATGGGCCAATAAACCTGGGCTGGGGACAGGGAAAAACCCATTTCACAGGGGAACTTTGCACAGCTCCCACTCCTAAAGCGAGGCTGCCCCACGTTCTCCCCCCGAAATGAGTTATTTGAGAATCACGCTATCTGCGATTCTCTCGTTTTAATGCGGAGTGCAGCTGCTCACGAGTGAATGGTTGCCCCAGGAAGAACTTGCTTCCCAGTTTTTAAAAGTCGTCCCCGCACAGCTACACAGCATGACAGGTGAGGCTTGTTTTTTTAAAAGACACACCTCTGTGCGAAGGTGCGACAGAAGCCTGCATTGCTTTTGCGGTCTTCATTCACTGCTTGCACGGAGGCATGCGAACAGGACAGCAGGAGAGTGGGTTATTTTATACTGCCTGCAACCTGCTCTCCCAGTGCTGTGTGGAAGGGGTCAAAGTCAGGACAATGCTATTGTGGGGGATATAAAACAGAGAAGCAAAGGAGATTGTACAAAAGGCTGCTGTCACTCAGTAGCCCACTGTTACAGACATCACACACAGCTACTGCAGGCAAGGTCACTGAAAATGTGAAATTCA
The DNA here is from genome assembly GCF_021028975.2 of Sphaerodactylus townsendi. Taxonomy (NCBI): domain Eukaryota; kingdom Metazoa; phylum Chordata; class Lepidosauria; order Squamata; family Sphaerodactylidae; genus Sphaerodactylus; species Sphaerodactylus townsendi. The sequence continues at coordinate 29,668,220 of NC_059435.1, forward strand.
CAGGAGCTCACTGCACATAACAAGCTGTCAACATTTACTTCTTCACAGATAACTTATCATAGTATTTGTACAGTACAACTGGTGCCCCACCAATTTAAACAAACTCTACCCGCCATCATCAGACACTCAATAAACCTCCCATTTCTTCTTCTCACTCGCAATGGCAACATTTTATTTTTAAAATGTATTTTATTTCATCTGTATTCTACAAAAGGCTTATATAGTTCTCCTCTCCTTCATATATCTGGATACACAGTTCTGCAGCGTACACATTTCTAAGAATAGCAAAATAATACAAGACTGTTCCTGTATTGTGCTAAAGGCAAAACTGTCAATTTGCTGGTGAGTAACTAAATTTTCAAGAAGCAGGAAGAAGAGTAGGCTAGGACCCTTCTCCTTGACTTGCAGTCCCCCACATAATGTCACTCAAGATCTTGGTCTTGGTCAAAAGATGGCAAAGCCTTTTTCTTTGGTTTAGATTTCAGTGATCGCAATTAAACTTCTCATGCAGCAACCTTCTCTGCCCCACTTCTTTCTATCACTCAGCATTTCAAAAGCAGCCTGTGAAATGGCATTGGGGGTCTATTGTTCAAGGAAAAAGTCAGAACTCCCACTGGGTGCACTTAAAGTGATTCTTTGGATTCCAGTCACCTTATTTAGCCTGGTTTTAAATAGGTATCTTGTCCCACCCCACCCCACCCTGCCATAGTCATCTGCTACTTTGCATTAGATGTATCACAGTCTAAAAAGAAAAGGAAGGATTATTTTGATCTAACACACTCACAATCTGGATAAAGGAAAGATTCAGAAATGGTAGTTAAAATTAAAGTATTTCCTGTCAGTGATCATTTGACATGTCTGGTAATACAACACAATCTTCTCTCCTTTCTGATATGCATAAGCAATTGAGGCTGCTGTCAACATGAATTTCTGGAAATAAGAAGCAAGACAATCAAATGAGGAGTAATTAAGGACCGCTAAGAGGCACCCTGACAAATATGGAAAATTATTTTCGAATAATCCTTTGAATTAATAATACATGCTCAGTTCAAGCATCATGAGACCCAGTCTTGAAAAGAAATATATACAACAATGCCTAGCTTAGTCTGAATTGATTACGCCAAATGCCGTATTGCCCCCCATTGGTACACATTGACTGAAGTTTTTTTCATTTTTCAATTTGGGTATCTGAAATTAATGTTGTCCATTTATACCTCATTAAGTACATTTGTACGTTGTATGTCTAAGGGCCTTTCCCCACTTATCTTAAGCCCTGCGCTACTTGAGGAGAGTAGCGTGGGGTCCCCCGGCACTCCTCACGACAGGGGCGGCGACAGCGCAGCCGCCCCAACGCTGCCGCTGTCGCACCCCCTCAGCGCGCGGTATCCGAGGCGCTCTTCTTAATGACACCTTTTGATGACCCCCGCGCAGAGCAATTAAACTTCTCATGCAGTGACCAATGTCATTGCGTGAGCGCGGGGTCATGGGGACGCCCGCGTGCGTGCCTGTGATGCCACACGCTGAGAGCAGTGCGCGGCATAGGGGGGGATCAAAGAGAGTGTGGAAAGGCCCTAATATTAAAAAAGAATCTTCACTCAAATGACAATTCCATGTGAGAAATTTGGAACTATGAAGAAGACTATAGTGAGCGCAGCAAAGCCCATCTCAGCTCTCTGTGTGTCAGGAACAAAATAACTCAAAATACAATAACTCAAACTAATATATTTCATTTATTGTAGGAATGCCATTTTTGGATAGGATACAGTAAATGTAGTTTCCCAATATAGTCTAATTAACTAGGATGGGGGGAGATGCAGAATCTGCGTCCTGCCCTCATGGCTGCAAGATAGAGAAGTGATGTGTGAATGCAAGTGGAGGTGTGAAAAGAAGCAGGAAGGAAGGAAGTTTCTTGAGAGTAGCAATCTACACATCAAACGAGTTAGTGTCAGATCAGTACAGAAAGGATGCCCAGTGCCTTGACCTCTCTATCTCCCTGACTTTCTTGTCAAGTCCCCACCCACCAAGAGTCCAGAGTTAAGAGATAGCACAAAGTCCTTTCCTTCCAAGAAGTCTAGGTGGAAAGATGTCTGAAAGACCTTTTATGAACTATTTTAACAATTTATGGGAGAATGCAAGGGATCCATCTAATCTCAAATGGATAGTAAGAAATGGCCACCAGGCAGTGTCCCAGATTTTCCCCAGTACCCTGGTTAGCACTGGGAATGGTGGAAAGACGTAGAATGGGGCACCCGCTATATCAATTGAAATGCATCTCCTAAGGAGTCTGATTCTGATTCTGCTATGGAACAAAACTTGGGAGCTTTCCTATTGTCTTTAGTGGCACAAAAGACTGACCTCAGGTGTGCCCCATGTGGCGTAAAAAGGGATTAAGCATCTGTCCCTGATGAACTGTTCATGGTTGGCTGGCTGCAGAACTCCATCTTTACCAGTCTGCTTTCAGGTTGTGTAACACTGAAGTATGGACAACCTGTCATGATGGCTGAAGAGTCCATATCCATATTGCCATAGCCTCCTGGCATAAGTGCAAAGAACCCATGCCCCCTTGCTTGTTCATACAGGACATGGTTGTGGTGTTGTCCACTGAATAAGAATCAATTGGCCACATAGCATATCTGAGAAGCTGCTAAAGGCATTGCAAACAGCTCATAACTCTAGTATGTTTATATGAAACACACTCTCTTATTGAGATTGTGAATCCTGTACTGAGAAGTCCTTGCAATATGCCCCCTACCCCAGCAGGGATGCATATGTGATAAGTACAGTATTATGCTGAGGTGCCATGAAATTGATTCCCCTTCATAGATTACTATGAGATGGCCATCAAGTTAAGGGACTTTAGCACAGGCCTGGGAACTGACAACCTGTACTGTTGGGAATGCCAACCTGGAGAGAAACCTGGAGAGAAACCACAGTTGGAAAGACTGCACAGTGAGTTTAGCTAAGAGCAGATTTGTAGTAGACACCATAGGACCCAAGAGTCTCTGAATGCCTGAGGCAGATTGAAAATGCCTGCAATTGAAAAATGTCATGATAGCTATAATGGCCTTAATCCTCTCTATGGGCAGAGAACCTCTTGCAGGCCTAGAGTCTGAGACTGCCCCTATGAAGCAGATAGTTGGTCTGGATTTTTCCTAGTTGACAACAAGGCAAAGTTTCTCACTGGTGAATAATAAAGTACTTAAGTGGTCACAGATAATCCCCTGGGAGAGGGGATTATCCAGTCATCATCTAGGTACGGAGATTAACCAGTCATCATCTAGGTACAGAAAAATAGTGCACCCTTGTAACCTGAGCTGGCTATTAGCAGTGCCATGCACACAGTGAACATCCTAAGTATAATGGCAAGGTTGTACATTGGTAACTGTCCCTTCTCTGCCTAAAATGGAGAGGTTTTCAGTATTGGGAGTGAACGGAAAAGTGAAAGTAGGCATCTTTTAGATCAAGAATGATGAGAAAAAGAGAGACAGCCTGAGACTTAGCCAGAATAGAAGGAACACATCAAATCAGAGAAGCTCTAATTGGCAAGATTTCGAAAGCTTTGCAAATATTGTGTACCCATATTTGGCAAGCACACACAGGATCATGAAATAGGAGATATACTTCGGAACCCACCATAGATATCTTTTTGGAGCATAGCTATGTCATATTTCTAATTTGAACACCATGCTTATCATTGTACACTTCATGCAATTCTTATATGTAAACTGTACAGATTAAAATTGAACTGCATTGTATTGAGTTGCATTTTTTTTTGTCTGTGGCCATAGCGAGGCTCCAAATATCCAACTTTATCCCTTCAAGCCCATGATAAATGTTTGCCAATTGAAATGTTTAACATTTTTATTACATTTTCTTTGGCAGAGAGGCTTATAGAAAAATGTAAATCATTTCTTAACATGGTTGCCCAAATGTCTCAATTTACTGGGACTTTCAGGTCCAAAGACATTTGATTTCATACTTTGTTAAAATAAAGATAATGATACAAGACAGAAGCCCAGGATATCAAGTATGCAACATTCATAGCTTTACAATTTTGTCCAGAGCTTTTACATGTTTTCTGCCATTTACTATTAACATTCAATAAATAGATCTTAGAAAATATTATTCCTTTCACCAGCTATTATTTATTTTTCAAAACCTGCCAGTTGTTTTTTTTATTTCCTCTTTAGTTAGCATTTGTATGAAACTTTTCATCTGTTGATAATGGAACCAAGGAATCTGACCATTGCTTAAAGAAGGTATGTGCACAAAGGTGATAACCAGTGGTGGGATCCAAAAATTTTAGTAACAGGTTCCCATGGTGGTGGGATTCAAACAATGGGGCTGGGCGGGGCCCGACGGGGGCTTGACCAGGCATTCTGGGGGCGGGACATTTCTGGGCGGAGCTGTGGCAAGGACGCAGCCGCTGCGCCGGCCCTTGGGCGGGAAACCAATACACGCAGGTGCAGGCTGCCACGCACCTCCTGCTAGACTGCTTCAAGTTCTGCGCGCTACTGCTGAGAAGTGGAGGAGGGGCGTAACTAAGACAAAAATCACGTGGCAAAATCACCAATTAGTAACCCCCTCTAGGCACACACAAATAATTAGTAACCTACTCTCGGGAACCTGTGAGAACCTGCTGGATCCCACCTCTGGTGATAACCCATTAGGGACTAAGGACTTATAATCATACACTTCCAGATCTTCCCAAACTTTAATCCCTTCTTTTGCAGGTTGAGTAAAATCCTTGGATCTTATAATCAATGGCAAAGACAATATCCCAGGTGCCAATTGATATCTAATCTTTTCCCAGACATTTTCTAGTCTAGGGCATTGATTACAGAATTGTCCTTGGTATAATAGCAATTTTTCCCCTTTTTATTTGACCAAATCATGACTTTCAGTGATATTGACACAAAGGATTGTTCAACTAGAGTAAATGTTGTGTCTTTATCTTCCTTTAGCCATTTTATTATCCAATGTACTGTTGCCGAATAGTAATACTTTGTATATTGGGAATATATGGCTCAAGTAATATCTAGTTAAATATTCAACCTGCATTGTAGTGCCTAGCTGAAAATCTTAACTGTTGAGGGGGGTGGGGAGGATGACACATGTTGAAAATAACAATGTTTTGTGTGCAAAGGAACTGAGAAGAAGACCCAGCAGGGGTCAGCAAATGTTCAACTAGATAGGTTTTAAAGTTAGAGATGCTTCCGTCCCTTTGTGTCACCCCTTATCTGTCCTTAGGTCTATTTTCAGAAGTGCCTCTCTTCCTCCCTATTCTTAAGATTTAGATGAAGGTGGAGTGAAAATAGGGGGGAGGAACGTGAACAATTTGAGATATGCAGATGACACCACATTACTGGCAGAAAATAGTGAAGAGTTGAAATAATGGTGAAAGTTGAAATAAAAATGCCAAAGTAAGATTGCAGCTGAACCTCAAGAAGACAAAAGTAATGAATACTGGGGAATAGTGGTCAACTTTAAGGTTGACACAACAATGGAAACATTAAAATTGTTCATGACTTTCTATTCCTTGGCTCTATCACCAACCAAAAAGAGGACTTCAACTATGAAATCAGAAGGGAACTGAGAAGGGCAACTATTGTCCCTAGCAACTAAGGTCAAGTTAATTCATGCCATGGTATTCCCATTACTATGTATAGATGTGAAAGTTGGACAATGAAGAAAACTGATAGTAGGTTCTGTTGAAATATGGTGTTGGATGAGAGTTTCAGAGATACTATGGATCACCAAAAAGACAAATCAATGGGATCTAGATCAAATCAAGCTTGAACTGTCCTGAGGAGATAAAATGACTAAACCGAGGCTATCATATTTTGGTTACATTATGAGAAGACAAGAGTCACTTGAAAAAACAATAATGCTATGGAAAGTTAAAGCAGCAGGAAAAGAGTGAGACCCAATGTGAAATGGATTAACTCTATAAAGGAAACCATGGTCATCTGTTCGCAAGACCTAAGCAAGGCTGTTAATGATTGGACATTTTGGAAAACCTGAGTCAGATGTGGCTTGATGATGCTTAACACAGTTTTCCACAATACCTAATGGCTTCCAACAATGTTTAGCAACTTATTCAATTCAGAGAGTCAATTATAATTATTCCAGTCTAAGGCCTTTGTCTGATTGCCTTCAAATGGAGTAAATTTGCTAAGAACTGCATTGTAAGCATGGCTAAGAAAGTGACCTTTTCCTCCTCATGCTGTGGAAGATGAATGCAAGTCCAGTTGAAATCTGACTTTTAGAATGCTGTGAGGGGAAAATGCAGTATACTGTTTTGGGGTTCTAAGAAAATCAGAATCAACGTTTTCACTATGAGAAGATATGTAGCCATGGAAGAACAAAAGAAAACTCGCTATTGGAATAAAATATTATACACTGGGTACAGTTACAGTGTCAGACTAGGATCTGGGACACCCATGTTGAAATATCCATCCTGCCATCAAAGCTCACTTGAGGATTGTCGGCCAGTCTCTGGGCCTAGTCTACCGCACAGGATTGTTGTTGAGAGTATAAAAAGGAAATGGAAGAATGAGGATACAATACATCATTATAATTAGACAGGGGCTAAATTTAGATTAGATTTTATTCAAATAGTTTAGTGACAAGTACAACAGTGAAGAACAGAATTGTTCAGAAGGGCATTTTTATAATAGGAAATAAGATAGTTTAACATTTAATTATTTCGTTCTCATTGCTTTGTTCCCTGTGATTATTGCACTGTTCATTAATTTTACAGTGCAGCTTTCGTGGACTGTAATAGTATATTTGTTGAAGAAAAAGAAGAGGAGGAAGAAGAGTTTGGACTTATATCCTGATTTTCTCAACTGTAAAGCTTACAAACTCCTTCTCTTCCTCTCCCCACAACAGGTGTCTTGTGAAGTAGGTGGGGCTGAGAGCGTTCTGAAGAACTGTGACTAGCCCAAGGTCACCCAGCAGGCTTCATGTGTAGAAATGAGAAAACAAGCCTGGTTCACTAGATTAGGGTCCCCTGCTCTTGTGAAGGAGTGAGGAAATAAACCCAGTTCTCAGATGAGAGTCCACCTACTCTTAACCACTACACCACCCTGGTGTACACCAGTGCATTATTCTTGAATTTGTAACCCACTTTTATTCACTGCTGGTTTTATGTCTTCTATTGTTCTTATTCAATTTTTAATAATTGCACAATCCGCTTTGACTCTCAGCAAGAAAGTCAGACTGTACATTTAGGTAAATAGTGTATTGTGGTGTTGAAGTTTGTACTACATCATTTTACTAACATAGTTATCATAATCTTAAGACATCTGCCCGGAAAGGGGATAAACATGACTTGACCAACATCTTCCAATAACAGTTTCTGAACAGAAACATTTAATTACTACTTTATAAAAGCAGGGAGTTTTGCCCTGATTTGTAATAAAGTAGAGCCATCTTGTGGCCACACTGAAACATACATATTGCTACAGGTTTGACCTCCAATCACCATGGCTCACCATGGCAAAAGGAATGGCAATGTCTAGAAATCAGTGGTTCTCAACCTGGGGGTCGGGACCCCTTTGGAGGTCAAATGACCCTTTCACAGGGGTCACCTAAGACTCTCTGCATCAGTGTTCTCCATCTATAAAATGGATAAATGTTATGGTTGGGGGTCACCACAACATGAGGAACTGTATTAAAGGGTCGCGGCATTAGGAAAGTTGAGAACCACTGGTCTAAATAATTGTAGAAATTTCCCCATGGGTTTTGAATGTCAATCTCTGCCCAAACACTCATCAGAGCTGGGGAGGGATTAGCTCTCCCTGCTCCCAGTTGAAGAAAGGGACAGATATGGTAAGTGTTTGTGTACACAGAAATAACAGTTTAAAGATGCTGGGTGAGAGAGAACGGCCCTCTCAGCTCATTAGCCAGGAAAAGGAAGCTACAGGGAAGGGACAGGCAAGTCCAGGTCCATTAATCAGGCTCCAGGGAGCATTTAGTCCCTGGGAATACTTTGCAAGTTTCTCTTTACATGCCAGATCTCTCTCTCTCTCTCTCTCTCTCTCTCTCTCTCTCTCTCTCTTTTTCTGGATTCCGATGAGGGGATGCCTCTTTCCCTCCATCTTTGCTCTACTTATCTCTGTGTAAATAAAACATATACTACAAAATTGCCATAAACCTTCAGTGTTCTCTCTGGAGAAATTACTTTGGAGCTTCTTGACAGTTGAAGTGGATCTCTCATGATAATATTTGATTTTCTGTAAGAAAAATTGCCCGGCCAAAAGCAGGATAATGCCTTGGTTTAGCTCAGAGCTTGGGCAACTCAGTTCACTGATGCCTTTTAATGGCCCTCTCTTCTGATCTGTCCCATTTATACCAAGCTAGTCTGTTTACCAAAAAAAACTCCATCCCTAAAGACATTAGCATCACATACTATGTATGGAAGATCCTCCGCATGGTACCAAGAATACCAATTACTTACATATTTAATGTGGTGATATTCCCTATGCAGCCTGTATGTACATCTGTATGTACATCTGACCATGAAACACCATCAGACAACTATTCCATGTGGCAAATTCTGTTTTTTTCCTGATTCCTGCTTCTAACTGCGTGTATTGTTTCAACAATGAAATAAGAAGGGCTGTCTTTTCGGTTTGTGAAAATGTCTAATGCTGGTTCTTCCTAAAGGCTGATTATACACCCCTGTGTTGCTTTAGAGGTTGCTTTAGAAACCCCTTGTCGGCACTCAGAAAAAATTAGTAGCCACTTCTAGAGAAGTGGTGAGAACTGGTTGGATCCCACCTCTGCATAAAGGTATATTCTGTGCTTCACAAAGGATGACAGCAAGATACCATGTGGAGAAAAACAGCCAAAGGTACCTCTGCCCAGCGACACATCTGCAAGCTTGTCGGTCCAATCATGCTCAACTCTCCTTGCACACCTTCACTGGCGACCCACACAAGCTGGTGGGTTCTGCACTGTGCTGATATATGTAGTTCAACTGCATGCAAATGTGAAAAAAAATGCTCCCACGATTGACGTGAGCACTGGTTGGCATTCTCTTGCCATCTGGTTCCTTCCAGAAAGAAGTGGCTAGTCTGTTGCAGCAGGGTTCTGTCCTAGGCCCGGTGCTATTCCATGTTTTTACCAATGACTTGGGTGATGGAATAGAGGGCATGCTGATCACATTACGCCAAATTAGGAGGGGTAGCAATTATCCCAGAGGACAGGGTCAGAATTCAAAATGGCCTGAACAGATTTGAGAGTTGTGCAAAACCTAACAGAATGAATGTCAACAGGAAGAAAAGGAGGGTACTACATTTAGGCAAAAAAAAAATGAAATACACAGATATAGGATGGGTGACCCCTGGTTTGACAACAGTTCATGTGAAAAGGATCTGGGAGTCTTAGAAGACCACAAGCTGAACATGAGTTAATATTGTGATGTGGCAGCTAAAAAACCCAATGTGAACGTGGGTCACAGCGTTTGGCTCATGAGAAGTCATAGTACCACTCTATTCTGCATTGGTCAGACCTCATCTGGCACGATATATTCAATTCTGAGCACAATAATTCCAGAAGAATATTGACAAGCTGTAGTGTGTTCGGACAAGTGCAAACAAGATGGGAAAAGGTCTGGAACCCATGCCTTATGAGGGAACTGGGTCTGTTTAGTCTGCAGAAGAAAAGGTGGTGACATGAAAACCAGGTTGAAATATTTGAAGGGATGTCAGGTAGAAGATAGAACAAGCTCGTTTTCTGCAACTCCAGAGACTGAGACACAGATTAGTGGATTCAAATGGTGAGAAAAGAGATCCCATGTAAATATTTGGAGGGACTTCTTGAGGCAGTTCAGCAGTGGAAAACTCTGACTCAGACTGTGGTGGACTCTTCTTCTTTGGAGGTTTTTCACAAGAAACTGGATGGCCATCTGCCAGGAGTGCTCTGATAGTGTATCTGTGCATGGCAGTGGGTTGGACATGAGGGTAGCTGTGGTCTCTTCCAACTCTGATGATTCTATGATCTCAAAGTCCAAGACAACCAATGGGGTTGTAGCCAGGTCAGTGTTTGTGGAGGGAATGAAAGAAAAACGGCAAAGTTCTCATCTTTTTGCTAACCTTTCAAGGAAATACAGCCCTTCAAATCCTCCCCAAAGCAACACAGAGACAAAATCAAGATCCAGTTTCACTAGGGACAAGTAGCAAAAAACGGGCAATGTTGCCAATGAAAAGGGATAGCCGAAGTTCAAGGAAGCAGCCATTCCTGAGTTCCTGGAGACCCAATTATGGGGGGCTAGAGCCACTTGGCAGGGCTGAAATCCCAAGCACAAGCATGAACCCATAGGCAGTGGGGCCACTGGTCCCCCCAAGGCCATCATTGATTGGCAGCGCCTCTCTGGGGCCCATGTCGAGATCTCATAAGTCTGCCTCCCAAGCCTTGTTGTCTATGCTCTGCTCCACTCCCAACCCACAGCCCCCGGCCTTTGAGTGAGCTGGGTGAGGACTAGAAACAGCGCTTCTTCAGGGGTGGCAGCCCCCCTCCCCCCATGATGCTCAGCTGCCTTTCTTTGCACGCCTTCAGGGCCAGGCCAAAAGGCCTCTTTTCCCCCAGGCTTGGAGGAAGGGTTGAATCGTCTGCTCTGTTGGGGGCCTCTGATCCTGCTGAAGTCAAATGGCTTGTGCTTTGTGCTGTGGGCTTGGGCGGACTAAAGAAAGGTCTCACTCAACAACTCAGGATCTGTGTTGGGTGGAGATCTGGCCGCCTCACCCCCTCCCACCCCCCAATCGCTAGATCCCTCCTGCCCCTAAAGCCCCTCCCCCTAGGGAAAAAGGAAAAGCCAGGCAGGTGGAGCCGGGTTGCTAAGCAATGGGACACGCCCTCCTTGGTAACATCACCCCCTGCTGGTTCTCTAGACCCCGGGTCGGTTGGTTTTCACTGTGCGTTTGTGATTGGCGAAGGAGCAGGAGGTGTTTGTCGTTAGTTGTTGATTGTTTAGTGAAGGAGGAGTTGTTTTGTTGGTTTGTTGGTTTCTAGGAATTCTGTTTGTTTGTTTGCATTTTATTAGTTTCTTTGTTGCTTGTATTTTATTAGCACAGTTAGTTTCTTCTTCATTTGTTTGTTTGTTTGTTGTTTGAATTTATTAGCGTAGTTTTTTCCTTAGTGTTTTTGAATTTTAGTGTATATTTAGTGTACATAGTGTATATTTTGTAAATACGTTTTCAGTTTAAAATTTGTTAGTGAGTTAGGTAATTAGTGAGTTAGGTAGTTAGAAAAAAAAATGCTCTCATGAAACACCTGAAAAAGTAAGTACCTAGGAAGCTGCCCCAAAGACGAGCGAGACCCCTGAGGGAATGGGGTCTGCTGGAAACTAGCAGGCCACTGTGAAGGGGGGGGGAGCTTCCTGCTGCTGTCCCTGCCTTCGGGTGTGGGGGAAACGATCCCTTTCATGCAGGCAGAGAGCCGAGCATGCTTAGAGGGACCCCACAGCCCCCTCCCGCCCCCCATTGCTAGATCCCTCCTGCCCCCAAATCCCACCCCCCATGGCTGAGGGGGGGAGGAAAAGCCAGGCAGGTGGAGCCCGGTTGCTAAGCGACGGTGCACACCCTCCTTGGTGGCATCACCCCCTGCTGGTTCTCTGGACCCCGGGTCGGTTGGTGAGCTCTGTGGGTTTGTGAGTGGCGGAGGAGCAGGAGGTGTTTGTTGGTTGTTATTGGTTGTTCATTGTTTAGTGCAGGAGGAGGAGTTGTTTTGTTGTTTTGTGTGAATTTTGTTTGTTTGCATTTTATTAGTTTCTTCTTGGTTTGTTTGTATTTTATTAGCGTAGTCAGTTTCTTCTTGGTTTGTTTGTTTGCATTTTATTAGTTTCTTCTTCGTTCGTTTGTTGTTTGAATTTATTAGCGTAGTTTTTTCCTTAGCGTTTTTGAATTTTAGTGAATATTTAGTGTACATAGTTAGTGTATATTTTGTAAATACGTTTTCAGTTTAAAATTTGTTAGTGGTAGGTAGTTAGTGAGTGAGTGAGTGAGTGAGTGAGTGAGTGAGTGAGTGAGTGAGTGAGTGAGTGAGTGAGTGAGTTAGGTAGTTAGAAAGAAAAATGCTCGGGAAACATCTGAAAATGTAAGTACCTAGAAAGCTGCCCGAAAGGCGAGTGAAACCCTTGAGGGAATGGGGTCTGCTGGAAACTAGCAGGCCACTGTGAAGATGGGGGGGGGGGAGCTTCCTGCTGCTGTCCCTGCCTTCGGGTGTGTGGGAAACGATGCCTTTCATGCAGGCAGAGAGCCAGCATGCTTGGAGGGACCCCACAGCCCCCAAACCACAGGTTCCAGCGAAATCCCCATTAGATGCCCACTGGAAACCATCCACAGGGCAGCCGAGCTGTGTCCATGAGACAGGGCTGGAGAGCGGGAGCAAGAGGAGACCACGGGGCCCACTCCTTACCTTCTCTGTGCTCTCTTCCAGGCTCCAACGCCTTCGGGCCAGATTTTCAAGAGGGAAGGTTGCCCCTCTGGCCCCGACAGACAGCGGACGGGAGGATGCAGGTGAGGACACATTCCAGGCACATGTGGCATTGCTGGTAGGGCGGGGAGGTGGAAGCGACGAACCGGCTTGTGGAGCACAACCATCCCCAACCATCCCCGTCAGGGTCCTCTGGGGTGAGAGGGGCTGAAATCAGCCACAGCCACGAGCTGACCCAAGACCCCAGGGAGAAGCCAGGCCTACCGTGCCTAAAGCTGCCAACAGCGACAGGTCCAATGGGCCCGACAGGGAGCTATTCCCTCAGCCAACCTCTGGGTGGAGATCACCCCTCAGGGCCTCTCAAGCACTGGCTGGAAACCCATCACCAGTCCGAGAGCCTGGCTGACAGGGCTCGGGGGGAGGAAGGAGTCCCTAAGCCAACCCTGTGTCCTCCCTGTGTTCTCTCTGCAGCTGTCGCCCCGCCAGCACTGGTTGTGGCCGGCTACCTGAGTGGCAAGAAGGTAAACCTCCCATGGCAAAGGGGACAAGGGCCGTTCCCAGTGATTCAGCAGGCCCCAGGCGACGCAGAGGGACTCCTCAGAGGGGCTCCACTCCCTTCCTCTGGGCTGGCGTGTTTGCTTCCAGAGGGCTGCTGTCTGTCCAGGACACCCTGTGCTCTGAGCATCTATCAAGGCTCTCCCCAAAGGCTGGCAGGGCACACTGGGCCATCAGCCCCCAGGCAATCCCGACTGAGCCGGGCAGCCTTCCAGAGAACGAATTCGTTTCCAGCGATGCTGACAACTTCTCCGTTGTGGTGGAAACGCAGCTCCTACCCCCTGCCATGCAGCAGGGACCTGGGGGCTCCCCTCGCCCTGCTAACGACACCCCTCTTTCTCCTTGCAGGGGCCCAACCAGGAGCTGGCCTTCCTCCAGGCAGTGAGGGGTGTTTGCGAGGCCTGCAAGGGGAGGGGCCTCCGCACACTCCCCTTCAGCAAGCAGGCCATCGGGGAGGAGATCCTGGTGAGCGAGACCGAGGGCAGCGGGAAGGGCCGGGAGGAAGATCCCGTGAGGGCCCTGGGGGAAAGGCTTCCTTGCCTTCAGCCTCCAGTCGGAGGCTGTTTTACAGGGTTGTGTTGGTGGCTGGCAGACGCTTCACCAAGTGGGCCTTTCCCGATTGCCTTGGCGGAAGTCTGGGTCAAGGCACCTGAGCCGCCTGGAGCCTTTCTGCTCCAAGGACTTGTGCTCAGTCTGGCATTGCACGAGGGAGGGAGGGAGGGAGGGAGGGAGGGAGGGAGGGAATGTGGGGGCAGGAAAAGGCTGATGGAGCCCTGACCCTCTGCTTTGCCCCTTGCTCACTCCCAGGAAATCATGGAGGAGGACTTCTTCGACCTCTCGGAGACCTTTGTGGAGGCCATGGCAACCGTGAAAAAGTTGAGGTACGTCTTTTTCAGAGAGCACCGTTGTCCACAGCAGTTGGACAGGAAGGAGCTGGGTGAGGCCTGAATGAAAGGCAGAGGAGGCCTCAGTGGGTGTGAGGACGGGTGAGGCGAGAGCCGCTACAAGGAAAAGAAGAGAGATCCCCCCTGAAAAGGGAAAGAGAGGTGGCTGGCCCGAGGGGGGCTCTCCACAGTCTGGAGGGGAGAATGAAAGGAGGACCCCCCGAACATTTAAGACAGAGATTTGCACACAGATAGCTGCACACAGACATGGAGGCTGGAGCTAGTAACCCTCCCCCAGGCCTCCACGCAGTGTGAGTTTGTACATCCTGGGGCCCAGCGGGGAGAAGGGAGGCGCCAGGAGGACCAGAGCATCAAAGGTTTGGGGATGACTTTCCCTCCCTTATGGCGTGGAATCTGATAACTGTCCTTCCCTCCTGACAGCCAGTTCCAGCCTCCACTGGGCACTGCTTTAAGAAGCTCCATCCTGGCCTGGGCTGTCCGGCTCATAGCGAGCGGGAGCCCAGGCCCAAACCAGCCCCACCATCTGGTAAGTTCAATGCCGACTGATCTCCTTGTCAAGGCGTGGCACAGTGGCCTGCCGGTCTTGGGGGCCTGGGGCCAGGTCTTTCCTGGAGTGCTGAGGAGCAGCTCAGGCAAGGCAGGAAAGGCCACTGGGACAGTATCGCTCTTTGGGTCCAGAAGGCTCGGGCCTGCTTGCAGCAGGAGGGGAACAGGCTGGTCTTCCAGGAGGGCGGTGGATTCAGCACACCCACACCAGCTCCATCTTCCTTTCAGGAGCTCCAGGAAAGGGCCGAGAAGGGCCTCCGGGAAATGCTGGAGCAGCTGCTGAGGGAGGACCAGTCTGCAGGGCACGTGGTGGGCCTCCTGGAAGTAAGTGTGGAGAAGACTAGGAGGGGGTGAAGGGAGGTCCCCGCTGAGGCTGCAGGGGCAAGCGGGAGGTGGCAGCTCCTCGGGGTCAGCAGAAACTGTACTGCACTCCCACTGGGGCCCCATCTCGGCTGCTGGTTCAGGAATTCCTCCATGCTGGGTGCCTGATGGCCAGCATCCAATCAGGTTTCTTCATTTCAGTGGAATCCCCCTCCCAACCACTGCCAGCCCTCCTGGGGACAGCAATGCGCTCTGGTGTGGGATTTGGAGAACGTCCCTGGATTGAGGACTATCCGCACACGCAGTCCCCCACCTGCAGCGTGAAGCGGTCCAGTCCAAGCTGCACTTTGCAGAGGGTTGAAATGGGCCCCCGGATTCCGGCTGGTGGAGAGTCCTCTGACCCTTTCCTCTCAGGGAGACCTCCTGCCGGAAAGAGCCAGCACCCCCCATCCGCCTGCTTGAGAACACAAAGTCAGGATGGCTGCAGGCAGCAACCCCACAGGGGCAGAGCCCCTGCTGAATAACACGCTGCTTGCTTCCACAGCACCTGGCCTACTGGCTACAGAGCAGCTGTCCTGCCACCCGATCCAGGGCTCCTCCCTCAGCAGCTGCCTCCTGCATTTTGCCGGCCGCCTGCCCTCCTTCAAGGTGAGTCCTCCACCCGCCTCTCCAAGGGCCACGGAGCAAAGCAAGAGAAGGGGGGGGGATCCCAAGCTCCTTTGCTTCAACTTGGGGAGGGGGAGCTGAGGACTGGGCCATCAGGCTTTCCCAACCAACCGTGGGGCATCCTCCCCTCTCTGCTAAGAGGAATACTGTGGCAGGGGGCCGGGGTAAGATGGGGAAGGGGGCTGAAGCAAGCGGAGGGTGCTGGACTGGCTGGTGAGCAATGGAGGTCTTCTTTCTCCCTCACTGGGGGTGGGTTCAGCTGGGGAATTTCATGGGCCCCCGCTCCAGCCTCTCTTTGCCTCCGCCCCCATCTCCCACCCTGTGGATTCCTTGTCTCCAGCTGCCCCTTGTGCAAGTGGGTCTCCCGGGGTCTCCTGCCCACCTCTCAGGCGAGCCAGTGTCCCTTGGGGGCCAGAGCGTCTCCCACCTATGCCTTCCGGTTCTTTCCTCTCCCCACGCTGTGGACAGGCGGGACCAGGAGGCAGAAAGCTAACTGGTCAGAGCTGCTCTTCTCCCCGTGGATCAGCGAGCCGTTCCTTCTCTCCTTCTCTGTCTAGATCCAGGACAGCGCTGCCCTGGGGAACCTGCTGGTGCAGCTGGCTGTCTCCCTGGTCGACCCAAACACTGGGATCCGGGCACAGGTCAGGGAGACCCTGGGCCAGCTGCACAGGCTGCTGCAGTGCCAGCGGGGTAAATTACCAGGGCAGGATGAGGCCCGCTGTCTTTGCCGGAAGCCGGTCCCCACCTTTATGACCTCACTGGAACTGGGTCACGTCTTCTGGTCCCACTTCTTGCTGGAGGTCTCCTCCCTTCACATCGTCACAGTTCTTCATGGTGCTCTTCCCACTGGTCCCCACAGCCCCATCACATATGCCCACTGAAAGGGCCAGTGAACACAGTGGAATACTCGGCTGGGCTCCCCTCACTGCCATGGCGAGGCGGGAGGTCTGGATTGGGCTGAGAGGCCCTCGTCTCAAGGGCAGTTCCCTGCTGAGGCGAGAGAGAGACCCCGAGCCAAGCAGCCAGAAAGAAGGCCGGCTGTTGTGTGTGAGGCAACCCAGGTCACCCCTCCTCTCTTCTCAGGGCTCCGCAAGAAGACCAGGGGCCCCCGCTGGGAAGAAAACCCAGGGCAGCCCTGGAAGGAGGGCTACTTGCACCTCCGCCATGTGGGTGAGGTAAGCGGGATCTCTGGTGGTGCTGGAAGGCACTCTCGTGAAAGGGAAGGGCCAAGAGGGGCCTCTGGATTCCCCCCCCCCCGGGCCAGGAAGGCCAAAGAGATAGATTGCCTTCTCCCTTGGCCTTAGCGAGGGCGCCCTCAAGGGCCATCCCTGGACTCTGGTCTGAATTCCGTGTCCCCTCAAAGTGCCTGGCCCTGCCTGGAAGAGAAGAGGGGTGTCCCTGCCTCAGGGAGTTTCAGGCCTCCATTTGGAAAGGGCGGGAGGCAGGCCAAAGAAGCCAGGCAGGAGCCCACCTGTCCGGGGAGGGAGGGAGGCCAGGGCAATTCCACCTCCACGGCTTCTACTGGGGCAGGGCAGGAGAGGACTCAAAGGCTGACTTCTTGATTGCAGGTGTTCCTGGGACACCTCACCCAGAAGCAGAAGGAAGCCTTCGCCCAGGCAGCATGGGGCAATGTGTCCCACCTGGCCCAGGACTGGGTGAGGGAGGGAAGCCTCGTCCTCCTGTACTCCGTCCTGGGCCAGGCCCACCATCTGCTGGAGGAGGAGGAGGTGAGCGGCTGGGGGAAGGAAACAGTGGTGCGGGGTGGGGGGTGGAGGAGATAGAGGGCAACATCCCAGCCGTGTGCTGGCAGAAAAAGGAGCCCTGGGATCACTGGGGGCTTTCTCCCCTCTTCTCCAGGAAGATGACTTCCAGATGAGCCTCTCTGCCCTCCTCTACAAGCTTTGGAAGGGCAGGGAGGCTCCTAGTGAGATCCAGGCGCTCCTGCCGAAGACTGGTAAGGCCACAGTTTCCACGGAAACGCGGGTGGGGAAAGAGGCAGGTCCTTAGAGCCACCAAAGGAGCCAAAGGTGAAGCTCCACAACGACACCTTTGAAAATGATGCTGTTTGGGGCAGATTCCAGCATTACTTGTTTAAACTAGGGAGCCCAGATTCTCCTTTTAAATCCACCTTAAAGCGAGAATCTGGGGTCCCTAGTTTAAATAATATTGAAAGTGATGCTGTTTTCCCCAATTGGGGGGATTGGATACAACACCATAAAATGTTTTCATAGCAGTAATAAAACATTTTGAAAGCATTTTGAAAATGTTTTCAAAAAAATTATTTCTGCTGTGTGGTATGGTCTATTGCTGTGTTCAGATTTGTGAGTTGGGGCATGTTCTAAAATGTGATGGTGACTTTGAAACGACCTGGTGTAAAAAATCATTATTTGGGTGGGAGAGGGCGGCTGTCCATGGGGGGGCACCAAACTCCAGTTTGCCCAGATATGCCACTGGGCGTAGCTACAAGGGGATCAGGGGGTGCGTGTTGCACTGGGCACACGCCTGGGGGGCATCAAACTCAGGTTTTGCCCAGGGCTCCAGTTTGACTAGTTATGCCATTGATTCAAGTAGCACTCCCCACAGACACATGATTCGCTCAGCAGTCGTGTTCTTCCTTGTCCTGATTGGCTGTCATGTTGTGTTGGGGCGGGACCTTTTTAAAAAAAATTTCACTCGCAGCCACGTGGTGATGTCACTATGTCACAATGTGGAGGTGCCGGACATTTTCATTGGCTATTGGGTCAGAGCGGGAACATTACTCCACCCCTTATTAAAAATGCCTAATTCATCTTGATTCATACTCCACCCCTGATTAAAAATTCATAATTCTTATTTTTGCTTTAACGTTCCAACGTGGATACATATGAACAATATTTGCTGAACATCTGGACCTGTGCACATTTGCACATCTGCTCATGCCCACACATCCACATGTCCTTGTTTCCACGTGGTTATGCCCAACACGGCAAAAAAAAAAAGCTGTGCACGCATCGCGCACAGCCCACTGTGCGCTGATTGGCTGGAAAGCCATCGCGCCACTCCCAACGGCACGAAAACAAACGCACATGCAACTCCTGTCCCTCCCTTCAGATCCGGGTTCGGCGTGTGTTTTTTGAAAATGTTCACATTCATGCAGGTCCGGGAAAAAGTTGTGATGAGGGGTGGAATTAGCGACAGAACCAGGTTGAAGACAGGTTCAGCATGTAAGTGATGGGGAGCCCTTGCTCAAACTGCGTTTTTTGGCATGAATAGCACGTGTTTTATTGACGGTGGGGATTTGGACACTGTCTCCTTTGTCTCAGTAGCATTCCACATTCCCAGGCCTAAGCTAGATGAGATAGGGGAGATCCATAAATGGGTCTACCTACAGATATCTCAAGCAGTTTTTATTGATTTTATTAAATAGTGTAGGAGGATTTGGAATTTCATTGGGGCAACCTATAGGCAACATGCATGCTTCCTCCAGTAAAAAGGGTTTAAAAACCACATGTGTCTCCCTGATCTGAACCTTCTCCCCACTCCTATTTACCAATTTAAAATTTTCCATTCTCAAAACTTCCACTACTTCATCCATGTTTGATTCTCAGACAGGTATCTTTCCCAGCATTGCTAAATGGGAGGTAAAACTGGTGCATGTGTCACTGGCAAAGCTAGCAGCCCTCTCCCTGTTAGTGGAGATCAATGAAACATGCTACCCTCTCAGATGCAAAGAAAATAGTTTCCAACATATACCCCAGGAAAACAACATATGCCAGTCCGATAAATGTTCAGTTAAAAGTGGGGTGGGATGGAACGAGATCAAGATATAACAAAAAATAAAGATACAAAAATGAAGTTTGGTTTTGGGGGAGGCAGTCCATGCGTGTTTCTGCTGTCAGATTAGAACTCCAAAACTAACAAGACTTTGAGATTCAAATGAAGTAGCACAAAAGAGGACAACAAGGCTACCTTTGAGTTTTAAAACCATTCATCCTTTACAAAGACGCATCCAAGCCGACATTGGTATCACATTTCCTTTTAGTTGAGACCATCCCTAAACATTTCTTCTTTTTCCCCTTAAACATAAGTGCATCCTGTCCTGGACTCAGAGACCTGGGGCGGTTTCTCAAGCCGCATCACAAACAAGTGATTTACCCAACAACACAGATTCTCCAATATGCATCAAGACCCCCAGGATACATTGGCAGTGGGGAAAACGCCAGCGTTCACTGCCAAGTGAAATACGACTGTAAATGGAAACAAGTCTCATAGAACTCTCGAATCTTTCGTTTCTGGGGAAGGTAATTGAGAGAGTGGTGTTGGAGCAGCTTCAGGGTTTCCTGGATGACGCATCGGCGTTCGATCCCTTCCAGTCTGGCTTCCGTGCTGGGCATGGGACGGAGACTGTCACAAATCGCCGGGCCCGTCACAGATAATGCTTCGCGGAGTGCAGCTTTGACCGAGGCGGGATCGGGCGCTTCGTTGGTATTGTTAGATCTGACCGCGAGCGCTTTGGATATGGTCAACCACGATCTTTTGGCCCACCGCCTGGCCGCTTCCGGAGTCGCGCGGGCACTGTCCTTCAATGGATTGCCTTCCTCGGTTCCTCCGGATCCGGAGTCAGCAAGTGTGGTGGTGGGGACCAAGCCTCGGGCGGTGCCCACTTCATTGTGGGGTGCCCTCAGGGAGCGCTATTGTCCCCGCTGTTATTTAATATCTACATGCGACCCCTTGCTCAGCTGAGTACGGAGCTTTGGGCTGGCTCTGTCATCAGTACGCTGACGACACTCAGCTCATCTCTGTTGATGGAGGGGGGGGCGGTCATACGCCTGCAGCCTCCAGCACTGTTTGGAGGCACGATTGCTGCTGGTTGGTTGCAACAGAGCAGGTTAAAACTCAATCCATCGTAAGAGCGGAGATCCCTCTGGCTTGGTGCCGTGGGGGGGAGGGGAATTTCCAGCCGCCGGTGTGGGAGGGGGCCTTATTGGCTGCCTGCCCCCTCAGTCCAAGCAGCCTGGGGAGTCCCACCTGGATTACGTCTCTTTCAATGGAGACCCAGGTGGCCCATATAACCGGGTTTAGATTTTCCATCTTCGACAGGCCCGCCCGGCTGGCTCCCTTCCTCTCCCACGCAGAACCTCTGGCCACGGTGATCCATGCAACGGTCACCTCCAGGTTGGACTGTTGTAGACTCGCTTCAAACTACGCGGGCCTACCCTTGAGGTTGATCCGAAAGTTACCAACTGGTCCAGAATGCAGCGGCCCGCTTGCTCACACGGGAGGCGCTTTCGCCGCGACCCTCACATATTCACCAATACTGTGTCGCTTGCAATGGCTCCCGGCAGTTGAATTCGGGATTGTCTTCTGGCGTATGGGTGCTTTACCTTTAAGGCCTTTACGCTGCCTGGGACCCCTCATACCTCCAGGACCGACATTACCCCATATGTCCCTACTTCAGGCCTCTACTACGCAGTAGAGGCCAATTTGCTGGTAGTCCCTGGTCTCTTCAATGATGCGGTTGGAGCTTCCACTCGGGCCAGGACTTTTACAGCCCTGGCTCCCTCGCCTGGTGGGAACACTCTTTCCTCCAGCTGTCCGGGTCTCCAAGGGACCTTGGTGAGTTCCGCAGGGCTCTGCAAGACGGAGTTGTTCCAATCGGCCTTTGAGTGTCCAGCCGCTGACTGTGTGCCCCCTTCACCCTCCCCATGTTTGGGCCTATTACTATCTATGTGACCCATGCTTTTCTCCCCTCCTGGGAGGGTCTAATAGGAATTGCGGGCATTGTTTATTGTTTATTATTTGCTGCATTTTAAATCTAATTTAAATTATTTACAGTCTATATGTATCTGAAATTTTATGTTGTTAACCGCCCAGAGCCCTTCGGGGATTGGGCGGTATATAAGACTGATAAATAAATAAAAATAAATAAATTTACACACACATAAGCACACACCCTTTCTGAAGCGTTCAAAATGACTGTAAACTGAGGCCCCTTCCGCACACCCAAAATAATGTGTTTTCAAACCACTTTCACAACTGTTTGCAAGTGGATTTTGCCATTCCGCACAGCTTCAAAGAGCACTGAAAGCAGTTTGAAAGTGCATTATTCTGCATGTGCAGAATGAGCCTCAGTGAAACAAGCAAGCCTCATAGCACTTCTGTTTTGTACACACATACATAGAAAAGTCTACTATTTATACAATGCCCAATGGCTTAAAGTCATTGGGCATAGTATAAAAAGTAGGGTTCTCTATATAATAATCACATTGCCCAAGATATATTGTGAGTTACACACACAGACACACAAAACTTTTTTTGAAGCGTTCAATGTGGCTGTAAATGGAAACAAGCCTCATAGCACTTCTGTTTTACACACACACACACACCCTTTCTGAAGCGTTCACTAATAATTCGGTATTATTTCTTTGCAGCCTAATTTCCAGCCTGCACCCAAAGAAGCCTCCTCCTCCGAGGCCTCACTGCAAAAACTGAGCGACTGGCAGACGCACCGCCTGGAACACAACTATTCCCCGGTTAGCAGAGGCCGGAGGCGGGGACAGCGCTGCGAAGACGCCAGGCTCGCCTCTCTCTCCGCTTTCTCCTCCCCGCCAGGATGTGAGCTCACAACACCGCCTCCTTCTCCTGGCGTAATGGTTACCGGTTCCGCGTAGCGAAGTCATCGACTCCCCGGGGGTGATCCAGTCCCGGTTGCGCGGGCGAGGCTCGCTTTGGAGCAGGAGGCATCCGGGACGGTGGCGGGTGAGTCGCTGCTGGGCGGATGCGGAGGCTGCTGGGGCAATTTCCCTGGGCGCTGCTGGCCGGTGAGAGGAGGCGCTTCAGGGTATGTGTGTAGTAAACACTCCTTATGGGTCCAGGAGGAGCCACAAGGTGAAGGTGCCCATGTGAAGCAATGGCTCCGCCGGGATCTCGCAGTTCCGTGGAATACCTTTCTTTGACTGAAGCCACGGCTGTCAAATCATGCAAAGTTAGATTCCATGTTCTCACCAGTCTCCAGGTTTTGTCGAGGGCTCCATGTAGACAGGTGAACCACGCAGGAGTGTAAGCAAATCGCGAGTGATTCCGCCCAGCATATTTATAACGAGTTGCAATCGTTATAAATGAACTGTGCAGAATCCACTGCAGTGTGCTGCTGTTCCCATTTGCCTCGATTATCAGTGCATTTAATAGCTGCTTGGTGGGTTGGAAATCGATTAGGCTGCAATGCACTGCACCTGTGGAAGGTAGGGGCACATTGGCATCAGAGCAGTGCAACTGACGGATGAGAGCTCTGTCTCAAGAAAACTTTTGGTACAATACATTTTGTTTGTCTTTGCAGTTTTTATTTTGCTGTTGTCAAAGGTGACTGTGCTGGTGTTGTGGGGGGAGGGTTACCAATCGTCAGGTGGTACCTGGGGCTCTCTAGAAACCTGAACTTATATCCCTACCGTAGACATCAGTTCCCTAGAAAAAATGACAGTGTTGGAGGCAGTGCCGGATTTAGATGAAGAGAGGCCCTAGGCTATTCCACTTGTGAGACCCGATCCTCCACACTCACAACTAGAGGAAGATGGGGTCGCAAAATGGGACCTGATTGATTGTTAACTGTTCTACACCTACACATACCAAACAGGCATATGAGAGATTTGTGACTGACAAAAAGGGACAGGAGTTCTGCCCATCTGTCACAGGCGGCCACAAAAATTGACCAAACTGACAGGGCCAAAAATTGGCCAAAATGACAGGACATGAGAAACGTAATGTTTCTATGGGACTACTGCAATTTAGGATATCACCAATCAAAGCAGCCACACATTTTATTTATTTAATTCATTTGTATCCCTCCTGCCCCTAGCTACACTAATTTCATTAAGTGTCTCATCCGAACCAGAGTAAATATTATAAATATGCATGGTAGAATGTGGATTTGATTGTGTGAAAATTTTGATGTGTGGAACAATTATTGTACCCCCTTTAAGAAAGGGTGTTCTTCCAAGTGATGCTACAAAATCCTAGGATGACTATACCATTTTAAAAATATTTTTCTGCCGCAGGTGCATAATTTACACAACAACTGTATTTCAAAATTAAATAGACTTCAGTATAGGAATTGTGGCATGACGCATTATTTGCAACACCACACTTCCCCGTAATGCTACTAGTGTTTAGTCTGCAGCATTTGTAACCTGGGACTCAGCATAGTTCTGGTGTTTAGTATTAATTTGAAAATTGAGAGAATTAGCCAAATTCCAGCTGTTAAGAAATATTTAATATGCAGAGAACTTGCGATAGTAATTTACAGATAAAAATGAAATGTTATATTGTGTCATTTGTATAAGCAATGCATAGATATTTTGGGTGGAATGGTGCAGTCAAGAAGGTCAAATAACTCGTCTTTTTTTTCTTGTAGGTGGAGTTGTGACCTAGAATTAAAGCTGCTGCAATGGGGAACCAGCTGGCTGGTATTGCCCCTTCTCAGATCCTTTCAGTTGATAGCTATTTTTCAGACATCCATGACTTTGAATATGACAAAAGCCTGGGCAGCACTCGTTTTTTCAAAGTTGCTCGAGCCAAGCACAGAGAGGGCCTGGTAGTTGTGAAGGTGTTTGCCATTCAAGATCCAACATTACCATTAACGAGTTACAAGCAGGAACTGGAGGAATTGAAAATAAGATTGCATTCAGCCCAAAACTGTCTTCCCTTTCAGAAGGCCACATTGTCTGAAAAAGCAGCAATGCTCTTTAGACAGTATGTACGGGATAATCTCTACGACCGTATTAGTACCAGACCATTCCTGAATAACATTGAGAAAAGGTGGATAGCCTTCCAGATCTTGACAGCGGTGGACCAAGCGCACAGATCTGGGGTCCGTCATGGAGATATCAAAACAGAAAACATCATGGTGACCAGCTGGAATTGGGTCCTTCTGACAGATTTTGCAAGTTTTAAGCCAACCTACCTCCCAGAAGACAACCCTGCTGATTTCAATTATTTCTTTGACACATCACGCAGGCGAACTTGTTATATTGCCCCAGAGCGCTTTGTTGATGGCAGCATGTTTGCTACCGAACTGGAAAATATGAGAGATCCTTCTACTCCACTTGTAGACTTGGCCAGTAGCAATCAGCGAAGCAGAGGGGAACTGAAACGTGCAATGGATATCTTTTCTGCAGGTATTTGGGGGGTCCAATCAGCACTTCTTTGGGAAATAAGTAGTGAAAATTTCAATTGTTGAGCTTGAATCAGTTGAAAATTGTGGTTTCAGACAACATAGTGTTGGCTACTAAGTAGTGGTTGTTATGGGTGAAAGGCCGTAGCTCAGTTGTAGAGCATTTTGTTTGCATGCAGAAGGTCCCGATTCAATCCTGGTCGACTCCACTTAAAAGGATAAAGCAGTAACATGAATGACCTCCATCTGAAACCCTGAAGAGTCCCTGCCAGTTGGAGTAGACAGCAATGACCTCAGTAATCAAGTGATCTCATTCAGTACCAGGAAGCTTCATGTGTTCATTTAATTGTTCCTTTTCCTGAGGTCAGTGTTCATATTTCCTTTGCTTATGGTAAGATAACATTTTATTTGTATGCCACCCTTCCCCTTGGTAGGTTCAGGGCAGTTTCCAGTGGTTTAAAATACAGTATCAATGTAAACAACCACATATCAAGTTCTACAGATGGCAGTTAAAATCCTCAAATTCCTAACTAGTCCAACTTCCAATCGATGGAATAGGTGTGGAAATACAAAAACAGTAAAATAAAGAAGGGGAAGGAGGGAGGCCAGACATGATGGTAAAAACGTTGCTCCTTCAGCAAGGATCTGCATTCCTCTTGAGCTCAAAATTTTGTTACTTGGCAGTGACCATCTCTGGGAACTGTTTCAAGCTTTTTGCATGCATTTCCTCCTATGGCTTACTGTTCTTAAGGTTTTATTTCTTTTGAAATATTCAAGGTTTATATGTCATATTCTGAACTTCAGACTCAAGCCTTTGTCAGTTTTCTGATCTTTCCTTTACCTGCTTTGGAGTGCTGGATTCTGGTTCTTCATTGCAACCATTAGCTGAGTTGCTGAGGTCTCAAACCTAGACTATGGGGGCTGGAGAATAATAGAATGCTACTTGCAGCTCAATCCACAGGGAGAATTGCCCAGTGAGACGGCACCGCCATACCACCTGCTGTGGGGTTTCAGATAGCACAGGGAGCATGGAAAACTAAAAAGCTCCCTGGCCAACCTGAAAACCCCAATTGTCACTCAGTAGGCTACGCCAAACTAAGACGTGGCATAAGCTGGTGGGCAAAAGAAAAGCGGCGTCTTATTCATGATTTTAAAGTACTTGTTTGGTATTTTCTAGGTTGTGTCATAGCTGAGCTCTTTACTGAAGGGGTACCTCTGTTTGACTTATCGCAACTTCTGGCATATAGGAATGGTCTCTTTGCCCCTGAACAAGTGTTAAATAAAATTGAAGACCGGAGTATCAGAGAACTGGTAAATAATGTTCTCATTATGCTGGCTTATTAAATTTCTGTTCCACCTTAGTAAATAAAATTGCTTTTCATTATCTACCATTACCTTTATTCTCTTTGCGCCCTCCTACCCAAAGGTTACTCAGATGATTCACCGTGAGCCTGAAAAACGTTTAGCTGCGGAAGACTATTTGAAGCAACAAAGGAATAATGCATTTCCTGAAATATTTTACACCTTCCTCCAGCCTTACATGGCACAGTTTGCCAAGGAAACATTTGTATCAGCCGATGAACGGATCCTCGTCATACGCAAAGATCTGGACAATATCATTCACAATCTCTGTGGGCATGACCAAACTGAAAAAGCAGAGGGGGAGACAAAGGAAAATGGGCTGGTCATTTTGGTGTCTGTGATAACTTCATGCCTGCAGACCCTCAAATACTGTGACTCAAAGCTGGCTGCCTTGGAGCTGATTCTCCAGTTGGCTCCCCGGTTAAGTGTGGAAATCTTGCTGGATCGTATCACCCCTTACCTCTTGCATTTCAGCAATGACTCTGTGCCTAGGGTGAGAGCAGAAGCTGTGAGGACACTAACAAAAGTTCTTGCTCTCGTTAAAGAGGTGCCACGTAATGATATCAATATCTACCCAGAGTACATCTTGCCAGGCATAGCACACTTGGCCCAGGATGAAGCCACAATTGTCCGACTGGCCTATGCTGGTAAGAGATAAAGAGGGTGAGATGAATTATTGCTTGATTTGTCTTCCCGTAGCTAGAAAGCCCATAGTAGATGATTCCATGACTGCTCTTGTGGGGGATCCTCATGTTCATGCATTCTATCTTCTATTTACATACAGCTCAATACTGAAAATCCCCGTTTTGTGGCAAACTACAATTTAGTATTCCATCTAATCCACCAATAGTAATGATCTGTGTTCCCTCCAGTATTTTGGTTTGGACAGAGTAAACAATAGTTTTCTGTTATTCCTAACTGGAACTAGTCCAGCTAGTTCAATTCTTGGAACTAGTCCTGTTTAAAAAAACAACTTGAATATGGGAAATGAACCACATAAAAAGGAAATAGATGATGCAACATCACAGCCTAGTGAAAATTATGTTAGTGAAGCTCTTCCCGTTTATTTTTTGTTCTTTTGTATACTTAATCGAACTTCATGGGAGATAAGCATGGAAAGGGTGGGGCCATTTGTGGTCTGAACATTACACCAAACTATAGTTTGTTGGGAAACTGGAAACCTTTACCTAGTACTTTGAGCAAAAGGGACTGCAGTCCCCAGAATCCTCCAGTCTTGTTTATGTCATGGCGAACCATGGCTCTGAGACTTTCCTTTTTAACCAAGTGTGTCATTTTATATTTTATTCTGTTCCTCGTGTAAAGTTCCAGGTGTAAATAGAAATGTGCCTTATGATGTTGCCTGTATTGCATGACAGACTGTTTACAGCATGCATGCAGAGTGCTTGCCTCACCAGCAACGAAATCTTTAAAGTTAATTTTCCAAGCAACTTAACATTACTTTTAATCACTGTAGAGAATATTGCACTGCTGGCTGAAACTGCTCTGAGATTCCTGGAGTTAGTCCAGTTAAAAAACTTAAACATGGAGAATGAACCAAACAGTGAGGAAATGGATGACACATCGCACCCTAGTGAAAATTATGACACCGGTAACGTTCCTTTCACATTCTTTTGCTTTCTGTGAATGCTAAATTTAACTTAATGTAATGGGCAGCCCAATCCAGAGCCCTGGGGTTGTCAGCTGCAGCACCACCCAGAAAGCCACCACCTGACTGCAGAGCAGGCAGGGGTGCTGATGCGGTGCTCTGTGCTGCATTGAGGCAGCTCAGGAAACTGTGGCAGCCACCTGCTGGCATATTTGCCCCTACACCAGGGTAAGTGCCCAAGGGAGGGCAAATCTGCTGGTGTAGGGCCCCACCACCTCCACAACTGACTTTGGTCCCCCCCCCCCCCCCCACACACACACACTCAGGATTGGGCTGTTAGGCATGGTAGAGGGTGGGCTGTTAGTTTTTAACAGACTTGGATTCTGAGAAAGTCCTGACATGGTCAGTGGAGGTGGGCATTATGTTTGCTAATGCTTACTTCCGCGGTGCTCTTGCAGAACTACAGGCCTTGCATGAAATGGTCCAGCAGAAGGTTGTCACGTTGCTGAGTGACCCAGAAAATATCGTGAAACAGACACTGATGGAAAATGGAATCACTCGCCTGTGTGTCTTTTTTGGACGTCAGAAAGCCAATGATGTTCTCCTGTCCCATATGATCACCTTCCTTAATGATAAGAATGACTGGCATCTACGGGGAGCTTTTTTTGACAGCATAGTAGGTATGTGCTGGGCAATATGCAGCATTTTTTCATTGTATTAAATGAACATTTTTTGATTGGGTGAATGAGTGGTTTGAAGTTGTTTTTTGCTAATACCGTGTCTTTGAGGCACACAGAACTGAGCTACTCCCCAAAACCTAATCACAGCAGCTAACGGAACAATAACTTGATCGATAATCATAAATATGCAAGAAGTGCCCTCTTAGTTCTGATCAGTAGCCCATCTAGCTCAGTACTCTGTCTCCAACCGTGGCCAACAAGATGCTCCAGAAGCCTACTAGTAATGCATGGGGGATCTAGCCATCTGTAGTTGTTTGTCCTTGGTGTTTATTGATCAGAGGTTACAAGAAAGGTTTTGTTTTAATAGCAATGAATAGCCTTCCCTCCATGGATAAGTAGCAGTCTTTAAAGTCTTATGTGCTTTTGGGCATCACATCATTTTGTGGGAATGTGATGGGCAGTCCATATGCTGATTGTGATATATTCATGCCCTCCTGTCCTTATCAGGCTGCCAGGCAAGATCATTTCCCCAGACTCTGCTGTCTGTGTCTGATCACAGGTGGGGTTTCTCAGTGGTTGGAACCTCCTGTCTGGAATGCCATCCCCTTTGAGACCTGCCTTCTTGTCCTTCAGGCCCAAGGCTAGAACAGTTTTTTAAACCCAACTTGAATTAAAAGTGTTCCATCTTTTCTACCTTTTTAATGGTCTGCTTCTAGCCCGGTCACTGCCTCTTGAACCTGATTTTAAGATGCTGAATGTTGTTTCATGCTGTTTTATGGCTTGTTTTTATGCTGTGGTTATATGATTTTCATTGTGTTGCCTTATTTGTGAGGTGCCCCGAGCAGATGTCAGGAGAGGCAGCATGTATATATTTGAAATAAGTAAATAAGCTAAACTTGTGAAAGCAGGTGGTAGAATTCTGCTTGTTCTCAAATGAAGCCTACTTACTAGACGTTTTTCAGAAGACCATCAGTAGACTATCTGTGCTCTTAACATCTTTTTTGAGTTGGCCAAGCTTTTAGAGATGGTAATAAGAACATGTTCTGCCTGATTTTCAGGTGTTGCAGCTTACGTTGGGTGGCAAAGCTCTTCGATCCTAAAGCCACTACTGCAGCAAGGGCTCAGTGACGCTGAAGAATTTGTCATTTATAAAGCCCTCAACGCTCTTACCTGTATGTGCCAATTAGGTCTTTTGCAGAAACCACACATCTATGAATTTGCCTGTGATATTGGTAAGCCACCATTCTTGGGTGCAGTTAACCATTTTTGAATGGCATGTGAGTTCGATGTGCATTTGTTGAATGGCGTGTGGGTTTGGCCACCGTAGCCTTTATTCACACCGTAGTCCTAAGCAGAATTACACCTTTCTCAGTCCATTGACTTCAGTAGAATTAGAAGGGTGAACCTCTGTTTAGGATGTCAATTACTTGATTCTAATCCAAATGTCTAATCCAATTTAAAGACATTCTAATCCAAATGTCTTTAACTTGACCTTGTCAGTCAGGGTCCATTAAAAAGAGAACGTATATGGAGCCTCATTAACTGAGCTTGCTTTGTGGGAGAGAAAGGAAGCACGAGCAAGTAGTAGAAGCCAGGACGATGTACTTTGTTTGTCCGTTATGAAAGAGGAAGATCATTTATATATGGCGAGGCAATAGAAAAATGAGGACCAGCCTCAGCAGCAAGGGCAAGGGAATGATCTGGCATTGCAATGCTTGTTTGTCAGCCAGCATGGTGTAGTGATTAGAGTGTCAGTCTAAACCCAGGTTTGAATCCTCACTGCTGTAGAAGCGTGCTGGGTGTCCTTGGGCCAGTCATGCACACTCAACCTAACCAACCTCACTGGGTTCCTATTTAGATAAAATGGAGGAGAGGAGAACAATTTCTTTCCTCTTTGGGGAGAAAAGCTGGGTAAAAGGGAAGTAAATAAATAACCAAAATAAGAATAAAATATTTGTCACACTGGTTTGAAGGACTTGTTACAAATGGATAAAGAAACAGTAGAGGTGCAAATTAAAAGGGACCAAACCAATCCAGTCTATTCACATCTGTACACAAGAGAGGACCATAATGGGAAAGAATTCTGGGTGGTATTTTATCTGAAGTTAGAGTGTGTTTTTTTGAATGTCCATGGGTCCTTTCTGTCAAGTTTGAATTGTGTGAATGAATGAATGTACAGTGATACCTGTTGAAACCTGATTCTCATTCTTACTTTCCCAGCACCATTTCTGTGCCACCCTAATCTCTGGATACGCTACGGAGCAGTCGGGTTTATCACTGTTGTAGCGCAGCGTTTGAATATTGCCGATGTTTACTGCAAACTAATGCCTTATCTGAATCCTTTCATCACTCAGCCAATCATACAGGTAAGACATCAATTGTTCATGTACCTTTCATCCATTTAGAATTTCAGGGTGCAAGATAAGTGAAGGTGACTTGGCTCTCCATCTTATTGTTATTATTATTCGACTTAGTACCCTGCCCTACTGACTCGAGCCAGATGCAATGTTTTTTCCCCTGCCCTTTTGCAAGGCCGGATTGAGAAGCAGCCTCTATCACATAGACTATGCCCTTTCTGTCCCACCATGGTGGAAACATTGGACCACATTTTATGTTATTGCCCAAAATATAATCCCCAGAGGGAAGCTTTAGTACTACCGATAATGGGAAATGCGCCCCCCAAAATATCAATCCCAAAATTGTTAAACAGTAATAATCCTTCTATACTTGGGAGAATAGCCAATTATTTGCTGCAAGTCATGTCCTTAAGAGGTATGTAAAATAGGCAAGTACAAAACTATTTAAATGTGAAATACTCCATACCTCTGGTACTCCTGGGGTATTTTAGAAGGTGTTTATAAGGAGCTCACTGTTATTTATTGCATTTTATGGAAATTTAATTAATTTATAGTATTATACAATTTATAGATCTTGGGGAAGGCTATACCTTTTTAGCAAATAGGCTATGAATAACGAATATCTTAATCCTGTCTTTTAAATGTAGTTTTACTATACTTGTTCACAATCCCATGTACAATGGAATGGACAAAATTTTTTAATCTTCGTTATTTTTATAAATGAAGTGTGATTCTAGAATGTAAAACTACTCATAGACGCCATGTACAACTCTTTTAAATTTAGTGATGGTCTATACTCACGCTTTTGTTTCTTATGCCAATAAAGGTCTATTGTATTGTATTGTATTGTAGTACCCTGCCCACCCTGGCTGAAGCCGGGTTCAGAGCAGCCAACACACATGTTTAAAACACAGCCACTGTCAACCAGCATTGTCAATTATAAGTCTGGCAGAAAAATTCAGTACTATAGGCTCTGCAACATTGATGTATATCTCGCAAGGCCCTGTACCTTCTGGGAGTGAATTCCACCAAGTTGGAATTCTGTGGGATACCAGCCAAATGTCCTTGAGGCCAGAGACCACTAGCAGATTACTATCAGAGGACCACTCGCAGATTACTATCAGTGGATGTTATAGTGAAATGCTGTCCCAAAGATACGATTGACCCAGACTGCTTAAGGCCTTCTTGCCTTGACCCTGACAGCTGTCTTCCAAACAGTGTCTTGGCCATCTCCATAGCAAGTTGTCTTGCTCCATTCAGTAAAGATACATAGCACAGGAGTGACAAGAACTGAGCTTGGTTGCTTTTCCCCCATCTTGTTGGTTTCTATCTTTTAAGGCACGGAAAATCACGTAGGGCCACATTATAAGGCAAGCATATTCCTAAAGGAATTTGGAAGATATTCTTCTGAAATTTTATTGTCTGTAGCAGCCCTTTTACCATTGTAGGTAAAAGAGCCAGTAGAGTGTAGTAGTTAAAGTGTTGGACTAGCTCCTGCGAGACCCAGATTCAAATTCCCATATTTACCATGGAAGATGGGTGAACTTGGGTCAGTCATACACACCCAGCGTGGCCTACCTCATAGGGTTGTTTTGATAGAAGAAAGGAGGAGGGTATTCTAAACTATTCTGAATCCTTGCTGGGAAGAAAACTGGGATATAAATAAATAAATGCATTGTCAAATCTATGCATGCATAATGTGCAACCTGTTTTTTTCACACTACACATCAATTTTGCTATAGACAAACTCAGGTGATCTGAATTCGCTGGTGCAGTAAACTGGTTGCTGGAACTAATGATGCATCCCAGAAATATTTGAGGACTATTTTACTAGAACAATCCAAGTTGACTACTGATTCAGATATAGTAGTTACACTAGGATCCAGAAGACCTGGTTCAAATCCCTGTTCTGCCAGTGGAAGCTTCCTGGATGCTGGATGTCAGTCTTACTTGCCTCATGGGATTATTGTGAGAATAAAATAGAAGAATGGGGAATATTTTAAGCGGTTTTAGGCTCCTCTGAAGAAAGGCAGGATAAAAATGTATTAAAAATAAGTAACCATTAAAGAGTGATAGCCATGAACTACCTTATAGGATTGCTGTGCAATCAAATAGTTATGATTGTACAGCATGCTGCAAATTAAAAGCATGATATCGATAAGAGTAGTTGAATGTCACCTAAAATAGTTATTTAAAACTAGTTGGACTGGAAAGAAGTTGATAAGGTTCTTGAAGTTTTAACTGGTTCGTTATTCTCAAAGCTTATTAGCACATACTAGATTATGGTCTTCTTTGGAACCTGCTATTAAAGTCAATAACTAGGTCTGCGTGTTTACTCCTGAATATATGTGCTCAAGCATTCACAGTAGTCCCCAGTGAACGAGGTGACTTGAAATCCTTTCCCAATATTCCTGAATTGTGCTTCTGGGTGATCGCTTACTTGTTCCTTTTCCTAACTTGCAGATTGATAAAGAAATAGTTCTGCTGAGTGTCCTCAAAGAACCTGTCAGTCGTTCCATATTTGATTATGCTCTAAGATCAAAGGACATTGGAAGCCTTTTCAGGACTCTGCAGCTTCGTCAGAAGAAGAGGAATGGGACTCTTCCTGATTGCCCCCCTCCTGAAGATCCAGCGATTGCACAGCTGCTAAAGAAACTGCTCTCTCAGGTAATCACTTCATTGTTTAATAGCAGTACCTGAGATTCTGTGATCAGGCGGGAGGCCATATTATGCTGTCAGCTGTTCCACAATGAAGCATGTGCATAGCACCCACACACTCTGGGCCTTTCTCCTGCATAGTACCATTGAAGTTCTTTGGGCCTGAGATGAGCGAAGAAGAGTTTGGATTTATACCCCCCTTCTCTCATGTAAGGAGACTCAAAGTGGCTTACAAGCTCCTTTCCCTTCCTCTCCCAACAACTGACACCTTGTGAAGTAGGTGGGGCTGAGAGTGTTCTGAAGAACTGTGACTAGCCCAGCAAGAATGTAGGAGTGCAGAAATACATCTGGTTCACCGGACAGACCTCTGCCATTCAGGTGGAAGAGTGGGGAATCAAACCCTGTTCTCCAGGTGGATGTTGATCATCCTTCCAGCGGTCCTGTGAGATGGGTTCGACTACCTGAGATTGAGGGCAATCCTATGCAGAATCCTACTGAAGTCTACTTGGTTGGGCTTACACCAGGAGAGTGTTTTAGAATTGCTCGGATAATAGCTGGCCAGCAGTCATGGGTGAGTGTCATGGCCATGCAGGGGTTTAAAACTCCATAGGTCCCAGATTATTTCAATGAATGGTAGTTGCACTTTTAATTTTTTTACCTCTTATTCAGTGGGGACTCTTACTTGTAGAAAGTTCAGTCTGCCTGGTAATTCTAGGCTGTTCCTTTCTATATAAGAAACTCGTGCCAGTTGTTATTTAAAAACAGTGCACTGACACGTGACACCAACTATGGCTGAACATGTCTGAAGTTAATTGTTTAAATGTAATATTTACATCTTGGCTGTTCTGAACATCCATAGCATTGTGGGTCAGGCATCATCACACACACTTCCGGTGAAATGATCACTTGCGCATCCCTCTTTTCAGTAAGTTCTTTCTTTCAACTAGCAGTTTTGGGTTTTGCTTTTGTGATAGGGGATGACGGAAGAAGAAGAAGACAAGCTGCTAGCCTTAAGAGACTTCATGTTAAAATCCAACAAAGCTAAAGCTAACATCGTGGATCAGAGCCATCTTCACGACAGCACCCAGAAAGGAGTGATCGACCTGGCTTCTCTGGGTATAATGGGAAGACAAGTTGATCTGGTCAAAATGAAGCAGGAGTCCGATGACAAACGTGGTTAGTACAGTCCTGCAGTTGACGTCCCCTTGCTCTGTTATAACTTTTTTTTGGAAGATTTAAAATAATATTTCATACGATGTGTCCCCAGATTCCATTTCTGGCTGAAATACTTGCTTCCTTTTATCTTGGCAGTTTAACCTTTAGAGTTTAACTTGACAGTTTAACCTTGAGAATTTAACCTTTAGAGAGAATTTTCAAAGTATGTGTTGCATATAAATTTGTTTACACATTATGTGGACAATAATAGGAAATGAAGTGATCCACTTGTGTTGTGACCCTGCCCTTAAGCAAGATAGTTACAACATCAAGTGATGAACTGCATGTGAAAAGGAACCACTGGAAATCACATGTTTTTGATGGCATTTTTGTATCAATTCAAAGACCTGTTTTCAGATCTTCAGCTACAAGTGAATCAATCTTAAGTATTATGGGTGGATGAAAAAAACTATGCTATCAAACATGGGTATCTCTCCTGGTTTCCAATAATGTCTCCCTAGCCATAGAAGCCACTTTCTGCTGCTCTGCCATTCCTTGCTAATGATTCAGATGCTTGCAAAATAGGAAAATGTTCAATTTGTATAACTTTCGATAGTTATGTAGATTCTATATAAAACTTTTCCATGGACCCATAAAATATGCCTTTGTACTTGATAGAATGCATTTCTGTATCATATTCATTCAAAAATTCATCTGTATTATGTTTTACAGTATTTTACTAAGGACTAGATTTAGACAGCCCAATACAGATGGGGGAGGCTGAATTCTCGCAAGGCAGCAAAGGACTGTGGCAACATTTTTACCCCCTCCACCGATGCAAGGGCCACCCAAACAAGCAGAGGGGGCAGAGGCACCATCGCCTGGCTGCTCCTCAGCTCCATGATGTTGAAACCTGGAAGTCAGGGCTGCCACTGAGCATGGGCATGGAGGGAAGGTGGGGTGGGACATTCCTGCAGATGGAGTTCATGTCAGTTGGCTTTTACCCGAGGTTTAGAGCCGAGAACGCCACAGCCCAGGACTCAGAATTATGCCCCCTTTGGGATGGCATAACTCCACTAATGTCCGGCAGTTTATGACCTTTTTTCTAGCTGCCTGCCCATGCCCACCTGGAAGGCCTCTGGAGGCCTCTGGAGGCAGTGCTCCACCCCGGGGAATTGAATTGGGCTGTAAAGCTATAAAGCTGTGAAGCCTCAGTAAGTCTGAACAAATAAGCTTAAGATACAGTACTATTCCACATCTTTCTTTTGCAAATATTGGTCTTCCTTGGCTGTAATTAGTCCAATATGTTGCAGTTTTTGGACTTGAAATGGAATCTCCAAAACAGTTTTTTCCCCCCAGAACTGTTATACTTGTGCATGCAGTTGGTGTTTTACTATCTTTCTTGGAAACATGATCCCATGTCATACCAGCAGTAATCTTTTGTCAAACGATTTGTTTCTTTTTTTAATGCTGAGTCCAGCTTAAAGCTGGGAACACAAACCACACAGTTCATCTGCTCTCACTGTGTCAAGAGTTGTTGATGACATATGCCGTCTGTAGAGTTGAAGATGAATATTCCAAGATTATTTACAGTGCAATCCTGAGCAGAGTTACAGCTTCTAAAACAGTTGATATTAATGAACCTAGAAGACTGTAACTCGCCTTAGATTTGCTCCAATGGTTTGCACACCAGTCATTGCTTAACAGCTGATGTAAATAATTTCTCTCCCCCGCCCACATTTAACATGATACTATAATATATCAATATGAGTAACTCACAGTTTTTGTTAACATTTGCAAAGGTCATGGCCTCTCTTGAAAATATGTTCTAATAATTAATAGGCAGCCTTCTTATAATCCTTCTTTTGGGGCTTGTTGACTTTAGCTAGAAAACATGTGAAACAAGATTCAAATGTAAATGAAGAATGGAAGAGCATGTTTGGCTCTTTGGAACCTTCCAATATCCCCCAGCCAATGGGCAAAGGACACAGCCAAGCCACAGAGCAAGAAATTGTCCAGACCAGCAAACCTCTTCGATCAGAGTCTTCAGCTGGTATTGTTGCTCTTTTATCATCCTCTCCACAGGTACCTCTGGGAATATTTTTATTTACATTATACTCAATCCTTAGTAAGGGAGAAGCAGCCAATAGAATTGTTTTTAATGAATAGGGATATTTTTCTGATTCATTGTTGTGTCCTATTTTGTAATGGCTGATTGAGTTAACCCTCCTCCCCAAAGTCAAGTCAAGTCAAGTTCTGAACCAGATGTTGTGGACTAAATCATATGTTAAAGTGGATGGAGAGTCAGCCAGTACTGGTGAGATCTGAAACTCACTGAAATATTAATGTGCAATGTATCGTTCTTCTTTGGGAGCGTAGCCCAAAGACCTTGCTTTGGGAAGAAAAGGGTCATTTGTATTCCTCATGTCTCAAATATGAACCTCTTAATCGCAATCAAAAGTGGTCTTTCAATCATCTTCTATTCTAATAGCAAAGTCAGATGAAACTTTAAATACTAAATCTGGTGACTGGAGCTGTGAATAAGAAATCAGATCTTTCTGCAAACCTGAAAAGGTCCCTAGATTTGTAAAAAAAGTAATCTCTAAAAAAAATTGGGGGAGGGGGGTTGAAATCCCAAAAATGATTAAAGGCACTCCAATGGCTTTAAGCAACATATTCCCTCAGTGGCTGTTTCTAGGCAGTGACAGATTCCAGGCTTCAGTTTCTGTGGATCAATGGCAGGAGATGGGCACAGGACCATTTCCAGGCGTGTTTTGGCCCTTGAGGCCAGGCTTGGGTTACCAACTCCCGGTTAGAATATTGCTGGAGATTTTGTAGTAAAGTCTGAGGAGGGCAGGGTTTGGAGAGGGGAGGCCTCAACAACTTGTAATGTCATAAAGTCTGCCCTTCAAAGCCAGATTTCTGCTGTCTGGAGTTCAGTTGTAATTTTGGGGATCTCCCTGTCCCACCTGGAGGTTGGCAACCCTAGGCCTGGCAGCAACCTCTGGGTAACATCATACCACATGACTTGCATGACTCAATTAGGCCTGGGTGTTTGCTACTATTCAACTGGCTCAGGAAAAAAGAGCAGGCAAAGTGAATGGTGGCTCTGTCTGGTAGCTTGTTGATCTCTATCTCTGGAAAAGAAGAGAGTGTTTGATTGTTAGGCCTGTCCCTGGTGATAAGCAGACCTTGTGCCATTTAGTCTCGCTCTGTGGAAAGGGCAGGCTGATGTGGGTGGACTCCTATGTGCGAGAGAGGATCCAAGTGAGTAGCTAATCAATAAAAGTTTGTGCCTGAAAACATTGTAAAAAAGTCTTAACTCCTCCAAAATCATAACCTGATTAAATGTTTGTGCCTCAGTCAGGTTTCTACTTTGTCTACCTGGAGACCTGTTCTGCTGGTTTGTTCCTTTGATGCCAGCCTGTAAATAAATAAATTTTTGTACTTTATATATTAATACAGCCTCAATCATTTCCTTGTGCACCACGAAATTTACCTCACAGCAGTGAACCCAAAGCCTTGCTTCCTGTAGAACACTTGGAAACCGAGAAGGTTTATAGTTCAAAACAACCCTAGATCCCAAAAATCTTAGGAGGCTGTGTGCATTCTCTCAGTGGGAAAAGAAGGCTTGCCCCACACCCCTTTTTCTAAAGGGGAATTTGAACCTGGGTCTCCCAATTCGAACATGCTAATATATCATATTGGTGTCCTTGCAGCATACAATTACAACTGCTGTGATTCTTGCTTTGTTATCCTTAAAGTTTAAAAACCATTAAACAATGAACTTTTTAAAAAAAATCAGTGGCCTTAGGACTTCATGACAAGTTGAATGATATTATGATTTATGGTTTTCAGGCAGCTGATGGAACTGTTGTCCAAGCTAGGAAACCAGCCATACAAGTTTTGAGCAGCATAGCTTCACCCTCCACATACCAGTTGCGCATCACCACTTGCAAAACAGAGCTTCAGCAGCTCATCCAGCAAAAACGAGAGCAATGCAATGCTGAAAGAATTGCCAAGCAGATGATGGAGAATGCAGAATGGGAGAGCAAGCCACCTCCACCAGGTGATCCTTGACGTTCTTTTGGGAAAAGTCCAGTGCTGTTACGAGGGGGGAGACCTTAAAAGACAGTTTTGGTCCTATTGATGCCAGGGTCTGCTGGTGGAGCATGTGGATTATGAGAAGTCCTCTTGATGGGTCCAGAGTACTGAGCTTTGTTTACATATTCCTACTATTGTACTGCCATATTGTGCTTAATAGTTAAGGCCTTTCCAGAAAGGAGTATGTGAATTTGGCTTAAGAACTTCATTTGATGTGGCTGCATAAGAAATTAAAATTTTTGCCCTGAAGTTGGCACCTTAATGAATTTCTTGCAGTGTTCCCTGCTTTAGACAAGGCAGCTAAGACACTGACACCTGAAGTCTGCATTGAGACCGATACTGCATTGAGAATGATAATAAGAAGGGGCCAGGCAGTGAGTCTTGACGCTCATGTGTGGATGGACATGAAACATTTGCGCTCACAAATGCTTTTTTAAAGGAAGGAAACAGGAACTGTAGGAAACTACTGAGATGAGAATGATGGAAAATGCAGCAAGGGGTTGTTTTTAATATGATGCAATAGCCAAAGCTGGGCAGGAAATGTGGCCAGTCCACACATCATTTTGGGGTGTTAAAAAGAGGTACACTCCTGTTCAAAGCAAGCATCATAGCAAGAATGCCCCTCCCGATGCATGTGTGAGGAGATCATCCACGTGCTGATTTTCTTGAATCTATTAAGGCTGTTCGTCGAGACATTTTAAATCATGGTATATGTGGCTTTTTTTAATCTGGAGATCCTCATGAGGGATTTGTCTCAAATTAATCTGGCTTTTGAGTGTTTCTCTTTATAAATAGCAAGTTTTCTATCTGTGAGTTAACAGAACCAGTTCATATTCTTTATAACTTATGTACATTATTTGGACCATAGTCCTGCCTCTCATATGCCATACAATCTCACTTGACATTTATAGAATCTTTGAAACAAACCACTTGAGAGTCTTTTTGTTTTACAGCAGGAAAAATGTATCTCATAAATATTGTTGTCTAACTGCCTTCTGGTCTTTTTCACAAAGCTGAAATATCTAACCAAATTGTATGTTGTAAAGACAAAAAAAGCAGTTAAAGGGGCAGGATAGGAACTACATGTTGGTTCTGTGATTAGTTTTGAAATTGTCTATTTGCCCTGATCCAACAAGTATATCTAGGGATGATGAATGCAATATTTGGACAAGTAGATCTCCTGTATGTGTGGACTTTACAAGCTCATTTGACTGAGTAATCTTTGCAAGCAGAGCCCCCTTAGTCTCAGCAGTGGATCACTGGATTGGAGAGTGACTGATCTAGAATTCTACGGGACTTCAATGTGAATATGGAGCTGTAAACAATGAAAGCAGTTGATTAGGCCATTGCTTTCAAGACAGTACACATTGGAACCATATAGATCTTTTGATAACATTTGTTCTGTTTGTTTATGTTCCCAAACCAAAATATTATTAGTCGAGAAACCAGAAGTAATGTTTTTGGTGGACAGAGAGGACTTTTCCTGCCTTCATTAGATATATTTATTTAATATTTGTATTTACTTTTTATTCATGCACACTTTGACATAGTTCCATATTCAAAAGTCTTTTGCATTCAGCATTCTGGACTTCAGGAGAACCAATAAGTTGTTTTTCCTCTTAACAATGGGCAGCTCCAGTACAATAGTGTCAACTGGTACATGGATACGCCTGCTACCTTGTTGTTTTCTGTTGCTATACCCATAGGCAGAGAGGCAGGTTGGATGGATCCTCTTGTTCTCTCCCTGAAAGAAAACAATTCTTTTTCTGCTGTTCTGCTTAGGGTGGCACCCTAAAGGCCTTCTGGTGGCGCACCTTCATGAGCACAAGTCTGCAGTGAACCGCATTCGAGTTTCTGATGAGCATTCTATTTTTGCCACGTGCTCAAACGATGGATCGGTGAAAATCTGGAACAGTCAGAAAATGGAGGGCAAGACTACTACCACCAGGTAATGGGCAACGTGTGCAAAAGACCAATTTTTGCACTGCTAACACTTTCTTTGCTACAGCTTGGGCATAAAGTTAAGACCACATCTACCTTTGGAAGAGTTTAAGTGCTCTTGTATGGTTTCTTTAAAGCATGCAAGTAATGGAGATGATTGCCATGTTTAGAATGGTATTTCCTTTTGACTTTTTTCATCGTTTCTCAATATATATTAGGAATTATTTCCACGTTCTACTCTTTCTCACATTTCATAGTCCCATTCCCTCCCTAAACTTTAGATCTATGTAAACAAATTTCCAAATAAAAGAATTTTGTCTCTTAGCCACTGCTCATACAGAATCATCCTTGGACTCATGCTATACTCACTTCAATTAATCACTAACACAATGGATCATTTTGTTGTGGCTTCTGGGGACTGTATGGCTTAAAGGGGTAGACAGGTGAGAAACAGAGAGATCATTCCTTCCACTCACTCCTTTCTCAACTTGACAAATCTGAGGAGCAGGTTAGAGGATCAACCCAGCTTGGATTCCCTCATTATAGAACTACCACATTCCAGGGTTCCCACCTAAAATGTCTGTGGATGGATGAGGATGATTTCCACTGATCCCCATCACCCCCTCCAGTGGACTCTGATTCTCTTAACAAACTATTCCTAGGAGTCCCTTGCCCCCAGAATGATATTGCAAGAAGCATTTTGGACAACAGTGGGAGGGGTGGGTGAGATGGGGAAATTGCCCTCTGCAAAAGAAATTTTAGGTGGAACGTGGTTTACAAAGTAGAGACATGATGTGTGACCAACCTGTTTGGGTAGATAGACAAGTTTATTGTTGTAATCACATGTTTATAACAAGCATGAAATCATAAAATATAGATAAACAGAAATTATAAAATACAAAATGCCAATAGTGGTAATAAGACAAAAGTCACTGCTTAGGGTGACAAAGTCTAAAGCTACAGTTTATCAATAAGTAAAAAAAAATTATTTTAAAGGATGATTGATGGACTGTGCAGTGAAAAAGAATTAAAAAAATACAGGTCTGGCTGTAGTTAGGTTGTTGGCAAGTCAGAGTAGGAACTAAATGCCAAGGAACAGGGAAGCACCTGATTTGGTGGGCCATCCATCACTCTGGTGTAGCAACTGGATGACCCAGATAGGGAGGAGCTATCTTTCTGTCCAGAAAAGTTTGAGGGTTTTTGGATCTGGATTCCTATGAGTAAACATCTGAGTACCTTAACTGTGTGAAACATATAATCTATGATGGGTATTTCAGTCAGTGTGTGTGGCAAACCTGACTGGTGACAGTCGTGCTGAAAGCAATATTATACCCAGTCTAGAAAACTGATGGTTTATTGGATTGGAAGGCCAGAGTTGAGGTAGAGGACAAGAGTCTTTCCATAGGGGGCCATATACATAAACCAGAGAGGAATAGATCTTCTAGGGAAAGAGGAAGAATTCCAGGGACCAATTAGTCTGGAGTATTGGGTTTTGCTTTGTTTCCTCAAGAGAGTGATATATTTTTTTAGTTTAGGGTTCCTTACTGAGAGAAGGCTGATTGTGAGGGTACTGCATAAATGTACCAGCCTGTGTTAGGATCCTGTGTAACAATCCATTAGCCAGAGCACCTTGAGAAACAGTGCCTGTTCTACTTCCCAGGTGGTTATGTAGGTGCTGTAAGGAATTCCATAGAAGCAGAAATAAAAGGCTCTTTGGTGAAAAAGACCGTTTATTCAGACATCTTAGAAAGCTCAAGTACACGCAGTGGCAGGAATGACACTTCCCGCCAGAAGCACAGGTTATAACTCTGTCCATCCCATCCCCCTCCCGGCTTCCCATGGGAACGGAGACCTCATCTCCCGCGCAGAGATAAAGTCTCCGCCGACGAAGCTGGCCCATCGCCCGGGCTGTGGAATGTACTCAAGGTTAGGCGGCTGCCCTTTCCATCAACACCATTGAAACCTTTACACTCTGCCTCCCTTAAAGAAGACCCCTCCCCCCCAGGTTTATGCGGAAAAGCGCGGTGGAAAGCAGAAATAAGGGTGGGGGCGTCAATATTTTCGGAATAAACCCATTGATTATACCCAGAGGAATATCCCACCCAAGAGACTAAATATTGCAAGCGTTTGCGATTAAAGCGAGAGTCCAGGATGGCGTCAATTTCGTAGTGCTTGTGGCCATCAATAATAGTCGGTGGGGGTCTCTCCGCTTGGTCGTGCCAGGCATCGGAAGCGGGAGCCTCCTTGAGTAAACTGGAATGGAAGACAGGATGAATGTTACTAAGAGAGTTAGGCAAATCCAATCGGGCAGTGACATCATTAGTCACTTTAATAATCTGAAAAGGACCAACGAATCTTTGCCTAGTTTGGAAAATTTATGCACGTCTCTGAAGTTTTTTGGTAGACAAATACACCCACGCTTCCACACGCAGAGGAAAATCCGGCCGGTGCTTATCCAACTGCAGCTTTTGGGAGTCCTTAGCCTGTTGTGAAGGCGGTCTGGACCGATTTCCATCCCTCGACTAGGGATGAAATCCACTGTTGAAACTCTGGAGGATCCAAAGCTGTCGTGGGTAGTTGCGGCAACGGCCGGGAAGGAGCGACCAGACACAATTTCAAAGGGGGTTTTCTTTGTACTGCTATGTGCCGCATTGTTATAGGCGTACTCATAAGCGGAATGAGCTCGCACCAATTGTCTTGGTGGTAGTTGGTGTAACAACGTAAATACTGCTCTAGGGTTCTGTTCGTTCTCTCCGACTCACCGTCACTTTGAGCGTGGTAGGGGGCGGCGACAGTTGAGGCCCCTAACAACCCCAAAAACGCCTTCCAGAACTTCTTAGAAATAATGAATTGGGGGCAGCGGTCGGAGACTCACCTTACTTGAGGGGCAGTAGTGTGAGCCGGTAAACATGTTGGAATGAACAGCCCGTGCTAACTTAGGAGGCGGAGGAGGGATGGGAAGCTACATGGAATAAAATGGGCTTGTTTAGAAAATAAGTCCACCACCACCCTGAGACCGTGTTGCCGTGGACTTTTCGGGCAAATCTGTAATAAAATCCATGGAGATGACTTCCGCATGGCAAGAGTGAGAGCCACCGGAGGAGGGTTTCAACAGCAGCCATGGGGCTTTCCAGCGGAATGGTTTTGGCTTCTGCACAAACAGAGCAGCCTTTACAATAGACATACCCTCCCCAATGTTCCTTGCGCATTGCGGCGCCCACCCAGAGAACTGGCGGCGGGCCAAAATGCAGAGTTTTCAGAAAGCCAAAATGTCCAGCCGAGGCGGGCATCGCATTGGCAGGCTTCAAAGGAATCTGCTTCATGGGAGGGAGGGGACGCATCGTACCAACACTCCCCCCTCGGCCAAACTCCATTTTCCAAACGCCAATTGGGAGTCACTTTCCTCCAGCTGGAGGCTTTCGTGGCAGCCCCGGGCCTCCCTCGAATTCCAGTTAGTGAAAGTGAGAGCGAGACTCAGGAATGGGCGGCCGAAGGAGGAGTGGAGCGTTTGAGATCGGGTGGACAGCCAGTCCCTAACTGGGAGGGGAGAGAACAGTCGCGTGGAATGTCTACGTAAGGCAGCTCCACCCTCCTCGGGTAGGCTGAGAGCCAGCGTCAACCAGTGCTTCTATTGGTTTTCCCAGGGAAAAAAGCCAGAACTGTGAAAGAGAAGCGAGAAAAGAAATGCGGCCCAGCAATGGAGTTGTTCGCATGGACATCTTGAGGGGGGGGGTGGAAGGCAGAGCGGCCAGGTTTTGTGCATCCGACCAAACCTGGAAGGGGTGTTTAGCCCCCCCCTCCAGCCAGTGGCGCCATAGTGGAGAGTGCTACTTTGATGGCTGCAGTCTCTTTATCTCCCACAGTCCAGTTGAGTTCAGCACGGCTGGAGAATTTCTTTTGATAAATAAGCACACCGGAACCAGCCTACCATCGCTTTATTTTTCTGCAACAGGGCTGCCCCTAAGCGCTTTGTCCGGGAGGCATCCACGTGAACCACAAATGGGAGATCTTGGGTCAGGGTTAGCTTTAGGATGGGTTCGGTGGTAAAAAAAGCAGACTTTTAAGAGCTGAAAAGGCTGTTTGACATTCCTCAGACCAGGGAAAAGGGGGGCCCCGGGCTTGGCCATGGACAAGTGGATCTTTCCGCTTCTAGTGCGTAAGAGGTCTGTGAGAGGGAGAGTCAGCTCAGCGGGTTGGGGTATAAAGTCCACGATAGAAATTAGCAAAACCCAGAAAAGATTGCGGG
Source organism: Sphaerodactylus townsendi (assembly GCF_021028975.2). NCBI lineage: Eukaryota > Metazoa > Chordata > Lepidosauria > Squamata > Sphaerodactylidae > Sphaerodactylus > Sphaerodactylus townsendi. Next base: position 29,712,908 of record NC_059435.1, read on the forward strand.
TTCTTTAGCAAGTTTGGGTGGGGGCGAGCCATTGGAGGACCGCGTCAATTTTAGCAGGATCCATTTTTAAGCCCTCGGCGAGATCTGAGTAACCCAAATAGTCAATGGAGGTCTGGTGGAAACAGCATTTGGAGAGTTTGGCAAAGAGAGAGTTGTCGAGCAAGCGTTTCAATACTTCCCGAACCAATGCTTCTATGCTCTTCTATGGTTTGTGAATAAATTAAAGCGTCATCTAAGTGTACCACAACTCCCTTGTACAATAAATCATGGAGAACTTCGTTGATGAGGGCCATAAAAGCCAGGAGGCCCCACATAACCCGAATGGCATTATTAAGTATTCAAACTGTCCAAACTTTGTGTTAGCGCAGTCAAGTGTTCATAACCTTCAGCAATTCTGGCCATGTAGTAAGCTTCTCTCCAGAGTCTAATTTAGTAAAGATGCGCCCTTTGCCCGAGTGCATCTAAAAGATTAATGATCAAAAGGCAAAGGATATTTATTGGACAGGGAGACTGCATTGAGACCTCGATAATCTGTGCAAAGCCGTAAGGACCCATCTTTTTTTTTTACAAACAAAGCGGGGAGCAGCGTGGGTGGTGTTTGGTAGCCCGCCCGGTATGAACCCGCGAGCGGAGTTCTTGTCCAAGAAGGCACGCAGTTCCTTCTCCTCATTGGGACTCATCACGGTAGATTCTACCTTTGGGCGGTTAGCCCCTGGCTGTATACTTGATTTTGCAGTCAGTGTCTCTATGGGGTGGCAACTGATCGCATTCTTGCTCCTGAAAGCTCTGGCTAGATCTTGGTACACACGGTGGGATGCCAATAGAATCGGGGGCAATCGCTGATGAAGCCAGGGAGGGGGGTGTGTCAGGGAGAAGTTGAGTTTTCCTCCCTATTTATGTGTTCACCGCGGGGAGGGGTCAGTGAATTCTAAGATCCGTTCTTTACAAATGAACTTTGGTTCATGTAACAATAACCATGGCATGCCCAAAACTACTGAGTGTTTGGCCACTGGTAAAATAAAACTATTTTCCTCCCAATGAATTAGAGCATGGCCGAGGAGAACCGGTTGTGTTTTGAACTGGGCGGATCCTTAGTTCCCGAGAGGGCTGCCCGTCCATTTGGGTGAATAGTATAGGCTTAGCCAGGGAAATTTGGTCCAGACCTAGCTCCTCTGCCACCTGGGGCCGCATTAAGCAATGGGGAGCAGCCAGAAGAATCCACAAGGGCCGAGGCTATAATGCCATTATGTTTAGCGGGGTTGGCCAGAAGCGCTTGGACAGTAATGGGAGGCGCTGCCTTTACTCACCCACGTCAAAGTCGGACCCATATCCATGGGGGCTGAAAGAAAAGGCAAACAGCTACTTCCCCCTCCTCTGGGTACGCCTTCGATGACACGCCTTAGAAGAGCCCGTCGGAGGCTGACCCCGACTTGCGTGGTGGCTTGGCAGACGGGGTGCGCATGGCTGGAGCGGTTGGTTTTTGTTTCTTCGGACGGTTGGCGGCTAGATGACCTGGTCCTCCACGCGGTAAAACACAATCCCAGTCGGCGGCGAAGCTCAGAGGTAGTCTCGGTGGGGGCGGCTGGGCTTTGCCTTGGTAAGGCCTGCGGTGGCAAGCGAAAGCCAGTGAAGTGACCTCCGGCACGCAGCCATTCCAAGCGAGACGCCACCTGGGATCCCCAACTGGATTAATCAGCGATAGATCACGAGGAACCCGAATTAAAAACACCGTTTCCGCGCCAGCTTTACCCGTCCACCGCATCCGAGAAGTATTAGCATTTCATGCGTTCAGCGAGCCCACCACTCAGGAGGGAATTGAGCAGCCGCCGCACGCAAATTCGCGGGCAAATTCTGCAAGCGAGCGGTTTACCCTGCTGGATAGTTTTGATAGTGCGTTCAGCTTCATTTTCGTCGCCCGGATCTTGGAAGCGCAGCTCTTAAAGGAAAGCTTGGAGGAATCACGGGCACCCGTCGCGAGAGTCTTCATCTTGTAAATCCAAAAGGGTCACAAACCGATTAGGCTGCTGCCCCATCCAGGACTGAGCCGATGTCACGTATTTTTCGGCGCTCAGACCGGTATAAATCATGTGGTCCTCCATGTGGGCATCGAGGTTGTAAAGATGAAGTGAGGGGAGTTTGGAAAGGTGCCATCAAAATGGGCGAGTATCGGGGGGGCCTGTAGTAACCCTTTTCCAAGGCTCTTAAGCCTGCAGGGTAGCGGATGCGCAGGTTGAGCAAGGTTGGGCAGGCAGCGTTTGCACGGGGGGGGCCGGGATCGGTGGCATTATTAATGCCGGTGCCGCTGGCGTTCCGGTGGGAGCTGGTCTTTTGGAAGGTGGCAGGACTAACAGCGTTCGCCCCCCTCTGGCGCCGGCAGTATCAGTGACAATGTAGCTTCCAACTTGGGACCTCCTGGTCTGCTGCTTCCCTCAGTTCCCTCTCCAAGGCAGCCAGCTCTCTCTCGCTAGCGGGTTAATGCGTCCTGAATGCGCATGCAGAGGCTGCTTTTTCTCGTTCCAGTTTAGCCAGTTAGTCCCGTTTAGCCATAGCTGCAATGCCAAGTTCACTTTGCGTCGCGCCAGGAAAGCACAAACGCTTTGGCGTTGCCGCTGTAAATCCAGTTTGGAAGCGTTCCAGGACCTTATCATGGACCCCGGCCAGATTTTGCGCATATTGCCGTTGGAGGCGCATCCTTGCTTGCACGGTCCAGCTTTCGAGTTGGACTTCTTTGCGTTGCTGTTCCAGGTCCCTCTGCAGGTTTTCGCTCTCTTGCTGCAGCTTTGTGCCCGTTCCTCCTCCCATAGCTGGCGTTCATGGTTCCATGCTTCTTGGGCATCTGCGCGAGTCGGCCCACTTCCTCATCCCAGGTTTTCTTTTCGATGGGAGAGGGAGCGGATCCGGCTGGGAGTGTAAAACTCTTTCTTCGGACTCATCATGCGTCAGGAAGCGAGACATCGGAGACACCGTAGCCACCGGTAGCTCCCTGGGAGCACCTCAGGTGCAGCCGCTGACCGAGGATCAGGGGGGTCCGGTCGGAAGCCGATGCGGATACCCCTCCCAATCCCAGGTTTAGTCCAAGCGTCCGCCGGACGGGCCCCAGTGCTTTAATGCCACGGTGTGGTTCTTTGGGAGCATCACCAAAATGCGAGTCCAGGAATCGTTCAATGGACTCCCTGGGTTGCCGCATGAAAGGTGGTCAGGCCCGTCTCTCCTCCATGACGGAAGGTTGCATCTGAGGTTTGTAATCCATCCGAAAGCGGGTGAGAGATCCGATCCACAGGCTTCGATCCATAGACAGCGCCCCAAGCGATTCATGTAAGTCCCCATGGTGCGTCGTCAGGTCCCTCGTTCCAACGGAGTAAAGGAAGACTTCGTGCTGATCTGAGGGGCGGGGAAGAGTCACCAGCGAGGCTTCCCGTTCTCCCGCCCGGTTCCTCCAGATCCAGAAGGGAAAGGTTGGAGCCCTCTTTGGGGGCTACCGCACCTTCCGCAGTAATGTTCAACCTCTCCATGGCGAGACACCAGAGGTCCACTGCACTAGGGATATAGATGAATTAAGATTCCTGCCACAATGTAAGGAATTCCATAGAAGCAGAAATAAAAGGCTCTTTGGTGAAAAAGACCGTTTATTCAGACATCTTAGAAAGCTCAAGTACACGCAGTGGCAGGAATGACACTTCCCGCCAGAAGCACGGGTTATAACTCTGTCCATCCCATCCCCCTCCCGGCTTCCCATGGGAACGGAGACCTCATCTCCCGCGCAGAGATAAAGTCTCCGCCGACGAAGCTGGCCCATCGCCCGGGCTGTGGAATGTACTCAAGGTTAGGCGGCTGCCCTTTCCATCAACACCATTGAAACCTTTACAGGTGCCCTGCACCCGGCCAAAGCAGAATGTAAGACTCACTGACTCAGTTAACAGTTCAACACTTAAAGCTTTAATTGTAACAACGTTGACAGACCCTGACTCCTCCCTGGTCTAACTAAATAAAGGTTACTTTGTTGCAGAAACTTTCTGAAGGTTGGAACTTATTAACGTAAATACTGTGAGCCTATAACATCTTTGACTGTCTAACTTGTTGCTGCCACCCAGCTTCCGTTGGCACCTAACTGCCAAAACCAGACGGGTTGCTGGGTAATAACTGCCGTAGAACACCAACCCTAGGGCTTCTTAAAGGGACAGAACTAAATTAGGTTCCCTCCCATTGAATACTATACAAAACATATCTAAACCCATTCTGTATAAAGGGACAACTGAAATTTCAGTACAAAATGCTAAGAATGCCTTTGGGGTCATGACAGTACCATCTTAAATAACTGTATCACCTAAATAATATCTAAGCTGTTGTACTTGCATTTGAACTGAAACTAATAAAACTTAGTAAGCCTGGGCCTGAAAACCAGAAACTGAAAAGTGACTTTTAAAAGCTCTTTTGTATATATTTTCTCCTGCCTCTTTACTTTCCATCCAAGTTATCTCCCATTCCCATCTCCCATTTAACAAACAAATCTCTGATTCTGTTTAAGTTCGAAATCTGCCTCAGTATTGTTTTTTGTGCCTTGAGAAGGGGTTTGCCAAAAGTTTAAAACAATGGGCTCCTTTTACCTTCTGGGAGAGTAACAGGGCTCATCAATAGTGCTTATATTTTACCTCACACTACTATTTTAAGCAGTTCCTGTGAAAAGGTGGGAAATCTGACAAGCCTAGTCAGAGCGTGGTTTGCCTGCCTCAGTGAGCTGAGAGGGTGAGGGAGATCTGGCTCGATTATAAGAGTATTTGCTGTACAATACATTATTCAGTAGTTGCATCCCCCTCATGTGGAATGGCTAGACAACACTAATCGCACGTGCCTTTCTGCTTCCTAAAATAGATCCATTTTGACATATTCTCGAATTGGAGGGCGAGTGACGACACTTACCTTTTGCCAAGGCTCTCACTACTTGGCTATAGCTTCAGATAATGGAGCCATTCAACTTCTTGGGATTGAAGCTTCGAAGCTACCCAAATCTCCTAAAATCCTTCCAATACAAAGCAGGTGTGTAACAGTCTTTTCATTAAATTATTGCTGCTGTCATTAGCAGCTCATAGTGACAGTCTCTTTGGACTCAAGTGGCAAGTTACAAGCTGTATACTGGAATGAAAAGACAGGGAGGAGAGGGAGTGAGGGGTGGCATGCAAGGGGAGGGGGAGGGGGCCCGGAATCTGAATATGGCCCACACACCCTAGCAGAGAGGGAGGGAGGGGTGTCCGGAAGGGGAGGGACGGAGGGGTGGCATGCAAGAGAGGGGGAGGGGGCTCAGCATCTGGACATGGCCCACCCACCCTAGCGGAGGGAGGTGGAGGGAAGGGTGGCATGCAAGGGAGAGGGAGGGGGGATTCTCCAGTGGGGACGCTGAAATTTTCTACTGTTCATACAGTAGAAAATAGAGGCTAGAATGGATAGGAACAATTCAGAGTGCAGGATAACCATTTTGAATGTATCCCAATAAAAAAAACCACTTCCCTGCAGAAGAGTAGCACACAGGAAATAGGGTGGACTAGAACCTTCCTTTCTGATGTTAGATTTGAACATACAGAGACATATTTAACATGAGGGTGCACTCAAAATGGCAACTCTTGTTTGCTCATTCTACAACCCTCAGGATTCTTGCACTTTATTTTTTCGCGTGTGCAAATGAGCCAACTCTTAGGTCGATTCCCCACTGAAGATTCACACAAAATATCCAGGTTTCCAGCAGAACTCCCCACTGCACCAGCGCCGAACACACTTTCATCCCGTTTCTGGTACTCCCCCCCCCCCCCCACCACGTGTTATTTTAGAACCTGCAAGAAAGTAGACCTTTTCAAAAAATGCTTGGGCAATCTGGAGCGGTTGGGAGGGCGGGGTGAATCTGGATTCATTTTTCCTGCCACTGGTAGTGACGTGGAGCCTCCCATCCAATGAGAACGCAGTGGGCTGTGCGCGATGCGCGCGCAGCCTTTTAAAAAAATTTCACGGACCAGAGATCCACGTGGATACGTAGCAACATGGGGCCAGTTTTGACTGATTGACTTAGTAGAAGGCAATACAAAGCAGTGCTACTCATCGTATCCACATAGATCTGACTACATGGAGGCGCGCAGAAACAGGGCTTCGCTTTAATCGCCCGTTCCTTCGTTTCCGCATAGGGTCATTCTGCGCATGCTTGCAGAGATGTGGATCCGGAATTTCGGGGAAAAAAATTCCCACCCCAACACAACGCAACAGCCAATCAGGATAGCCCCTGAGCGGATCGCATGTTCAATCCACCTCAGTGGGAAATCCTTCGTTGCTGCTGCGTTTCTGGGAACAAGGATTATTTGTGGGGCAGAAGCTGCAGTGGGGATGCTGAAACCACACTGAAAAGGTCCCGGTTTTTCCCAAACCGGTTTGTATCTACATTCAGTTTTTTTGGTGGGGAATCGACCTTAGATTCACAGTTCAGAGCTTAAGCTAATTGTGGATGTAGGGAGAAATAGAGGAATACTGTTTTAAGAGAACTTTTTTTTCATGTTCCTCCTAACATGGGCCAAGGGACTGAGAAATAAGGAAGTTCTTACAGAGATGGAATCTCCTGTAAGATTCACTGCTGCAGCTTGCTATGTATCCCAAAAATGTAGTGCATAGGAAAGAACAACAACTTCTAAGACCATGTAGAATTTCATCAGTACTTAAACAGGATGATCACCAGCTCCTTCTTTACACCCAGGTTTCTAGATCAGAAGGACGATGGCTGTGTTGTAGACATGCATCACTTCAATTCGGGGGCCCAGTCTGTGCTGGCTTATGCCACAGTGAATGGTTCCTTAGTTGGATGGGACCTCAGATCCTCTAACAACGCCTGGATATTAAAGCATGATTTAAGGTTGGGACTTATAACCTCATTTGCTGTGGACATACACCAATGCTGGCTCTGTATTGGTAAGATACTGTTTGCAGTATTTCATGAATAATAACAGTACACATGTAGAATTTCTGTGTTCTTAAAATTGCCATTTGCAAGACCATGTTTACTTTCAGGAAGACCGGCATAACCCAGAGATTGTAGAGTTGGTCTTGGCTCTGCATTTGATTTCCTACTTCTGTCAAAGATTCAGCATCTTAATGTTAACTTGCTATACAAGACTGTTGTGCAAGCAATCACAGCATGAGCAATAAAATACATTGTCGATTTTCAGAGAAGTGCTGTAGTTGTAGAAGAGAGAAAGGTGTCTGAATATTCTACATACTGATTTCTGTTCTATCGGATGTGACTTAAAATGTTGTAAGTTGGTGACAGGGACTATCTTTTATTCACAAGGCACAAGCAGTGGTACCATGGCATGCTGGGATATGAGGTTCCAGTTACCTATTTCGAGCCATTCCCACCCTTCCAGAGCGCGGATCAGACGCCTGCTGATGCATCCCCTCTCCCAGTCGTGGGTTATCGCAGGTAGAGCTCGTCTTCTTTCCTTTTCTTCAGTAATTCCAGTGTTGACAAGTTGGGACTCATTTACCATGTTTGAACTTGGATGTCTTGCTTCCGCAAATCCAGGAGTGCAGACTGAATCTTATGGTGAAGCAAGTTTGTGAAGCTGAAATCTTTACTATTCTTGGCTACTAGGATTGGTAACCTTATTAGAGCTGTCCTGTTGAAGCTAATTATTTAAGAGAAGCTTGCTTTAAAATCAGAGAAGAGTTAATAATAGCTGTTTTTTTGTACTATGGTTTCCGTCAGTTTTAACATTCGTAGCATTTGCATTTGGCAAAGGGAAGTATTATTTTAAGAACTATCAAGAGAGGAAGCTCACCTGGGAGCATCTTTGGTTGTCGGGGAAGGACCGGGAGCAGCAGACAATGGTTCTATTCAGCTGCATGTCAGTTCATAAGAATATAGAGTTATTCATCAGGTTAAGGTGTGTAAAGGGACAGGCTCATGGAAGAAGCACTTTAAAAGTCTGCATGATTGTGGACTAGGGTTTTGAAAGAGCAGAAGATGGCTTACGGATGGGGGGGGGTGCATTTATTTTTATTTTATCAAATTTATATCCCGCCCTATCCCCGCAGGGCTTGGAAGCTTGTTGATGAGGGCAGAACCATGTAGCAACTTGGTGGGGGGGGGGGGGGGGAGGAGAAGAGTCTCCCTGCCAGTTGGAATATTCTGTCAGGACTCATAGGAGCTGGAGCTCTCTCCCTCTGTCTGTCATGAAGAAGAGGTGTGAGAGTACTGTAAACACTGAAGCAGAATAAGAATGTCTTAGAAGTGAGGGCATTTTCACAAGAATGGATTGCAGCGAATGCTGTGAGAAGCAGCTATCATTTTGTTTTCAACTCATTTAATGTTTCAAATGCTGTTGGAGTAGAATGCCAGAGCAAACCTGTTTAAGAAGCTGTAAGTGTAATCCCACCCCCACCCCACACACCCCCACCCCATGCTTTTGCCATGACTGTTGTTGATGGTTTTTCCATAGCTGTCCAAGGCAATAATGAAGTCTCCATGTGGGATATGGAAACAGGTGACCGGCGGTTCACATTGTGGGCAAGCAGTGCTCCTCCTCTTTCAGAATTGCAGGTTCGGCTTTCTGGTTTTTGAAAGGGGGGGGGGGGCGTGAAATTTTGCAGCCCTCTGCTGATTTGCACTTGATGCAGACAGGGCCAACTGTACTGCTTCCATACAGTAGATATCCAGAACATAATTTAAAACATTTTAGTGTAAAATGTTGAATTCTTAAATCTTGCACTCAATTTTTCTTCAACTAAAAAAGATTACTGTAAAAAAAATGGTTACTCAGCCAGCATGGTATAGCGGTTAAGAGCAGGTGGATTCTAATCTGGTGAACCAGATGTGTTTCCACACTCCTACATTCCTGCTGGGTGACCTTGGGCTAGTCACAGTTCTTTGGAACTCTCTCAGCCCCACCTACCTCACAAGGTATCTGTTGCTGGGAGAGGAAGGGAAAGGAACTTGTAAGCCACCTTGAGCCTCCCTACAGGAGAGAAAGGTGGGATATAAATCCAAACTCTACAGAAGCTCAAGGTGTGTAAATGCCTTTAGGATTCATAGCTTGATTCTGCTGCTTTTAAAAATGACTATAAATTGACTGTAATTAACAATCCCTGCCTTTCTGCTCATTAGTCTTCACCTCATAGTGTTCATGGAATATACTGCAGCCCTGCAGATGGAAATCCCATATTACTGACTGCAGGTTCTGATATGAAGATAAGGTAATTTCCAAGAGACATTGATGACTATATCTCTTGTTTGCACAAAACCTGTCAGAAGTAAGGCAGTGCCTTTTCTGAGGCATCTTTTTTTTAATACCTGTCTGTAAAGGTGGCGTTCCTAGATCACATCCAGGGCACATTCCAGATTGATGGAATAGGGGATCTGTCCTCTTGAGGGAGATGTGTGTTTCACCGAAGGAATAATAATACAGTCCTTAGCAAAGTTACACCCTTTTAAATCCATCAGAGTCAATGGTCTTAGAAGTGTGTAAGTCTGTTTAGGATTGCATTGTTATTTGTGAATGTAGAAATGTAGAAGAAGCAAGCCTCCAGTTTGTAGAAGGAAGCAATCCTCCAGTTTGCAAGATTTGAACAAAACATTAATGGTAGCCCATTTTGGAGATCATTAATTCAGGGGGTCGTCATAAATTGGAAGTAACTTGATGGCACATAAAACACATTACTTGTGTTTTATGATTGAGGGATTGGAGCACCTTCTTTATGAGGAAAGGCTGCAGTGTTTGGGACTCTTTAGCTTGGAGAGGAGACATCTGAGGGGGAGATATGATTGAAGTCTATAACATTATGCATGGGGTAGAAAATGTTGACAGAGAGACATTTTTTTCTCTCACACACAATACTAAAACCAGGGGGCATACATTGAAAATGCTGGGGGGAAGAATTAGGACTAATAAAAGGAAACATTTCTTCACTCAACGCGTGATTGGTGTTTGGAATATGTTGCCACAGAAGGTGGTGATGGCCACTAACCTGGATAGCTTTAAAAAGGGCTTGGACAGATTTATGGAGGAGAAGTCAATCTATGGCTACCAATCTTGATCCTCCTTGATCTGAGATTGCAAATGCCTTAGCAGATTAGGTGCTTGGAAGCAGCAGCAGCAGAAGGCCATTGCTTTTACATCCTGAATGTGAGCTCCCAAAGGCATCTGGTGGGCCACTGCGAGTACAGAGTGCTGGACAAGATAGACTCTGGTCTGATCCAGCAGGCTGTCTGTTATGTTCTTATTCTTCTGGAAGCCCTGAAATCTAATCATTAGTAAACCAGGTGCAAAGCTGGAAAGACTTTTGGAGTGATTCTGTACTGCATTTCTCATAATAGTAACATCAGAAAATTATTTTAAAGACTATAAGAATTCTATCCAAATTTTTAATGTAGTGTTGGCTTTTTTCAGATTTTGGGATTTAGCATACCCTGAGAGGTCTTATGTTGTTGCTGGGGGTTCCAGCGGCCCATCTGTTTCTTACTACAGAAAAATCATTGAAGGCACAGAAGTGGTTCAGGTATGCTATTTCTTATTTTCTTATCCAAGTTTGATTCTGAGACCAGTTTCAACATCCTTATATTAGTAAAGACTTGACTAAGGCCGTTTCCGCACGGGCGAAATATGACGTCGTGGAAACGGGAAAAGAAACGTCAGAGCGAGAGCGTTCGCACGCATAGCGGCGGAGGTGCGCAGTCGCGCCGTCGCGAAAACGCTTAATCGGCGCGAAGACGCCGTATTCAAAAAACGCTTCGAAGCGCTCTTTTTCCACATGTGACGCACCGACGCCGCAGTCGTGCGAACCGCCGCCACGGAGCCGTTCTCAACAATGGCGACTGCCAAAAGGCCAAGCTTGGTCACCGTCCCCCCCCCCACACACACACACGTTTGTCCCTGGTGATTTCCCTGCATGGTCAAGCACCTTTCCCAGATCCATGTCGCCTGTGCAGATGGTGGCTGCCCATACACACTCTGGTCTCACAGGTAACATGCACTGGGACTGACAGTAGCTGGGAGGGGAGGCAATGACAGATGGGGGACGGGCAGGACATCAGGGCAGTCACGTCAGCCAATCGCGCTGCTTCGCGAGTGCGCAGCCGCAACGGAGCGTGGCGAGACGCCGCTTCCGCAGCGCTTCCGTGCGAACCGTCACATTTCTGCGGGGCTCCTGACGCACGCAGCTCCGCCTGTCTGTGCGAACGCTTTTTCGCGGATGCGTTGCTATTTACGACGTCATCGCGTTGCTCCTTTTGTCCGTGCGGAAACGGCCTTAGTTAATGGCATCCAAATGGAGAGTTTTTGAACACACAGATTGCTTTCCCCCCCTCCCTGCCAGCATAGGTGACAGTCCAAATGGGGGGGAAAAAACCAAACCAAACCCCAGGTGCTATTTCTCAAAGTACTTCTTCATTTTGTATTATACCAGCCTTCTCTGGACTTACTGTTGCACAATTGCAGTGCAAAACACTGTCCCCTGGCTGTCTGCTACTGTGTATTTTTCTTGTTTAACCCCATAGAGTTCCAGCACTTTTGATCACAGCATCAAAGGAAAACACAATCATTTAAAAATATTTTTAAAATCTTCCTTAAAGGACACAAGCACGGTCACATATATCACAATTACTTACGACAGCAGAACTAATAGATGTCTGTGATGCAGACTCATTTGGCATGCAGTCAATAAACAGGGTCTCATGCACCACCAGTTTTCCAGTTTCACGATATCCCATAAATTAATGTTACACTAAAAACTGAAAAGCTCCTGGAAAGAAAGGTGGGAGAAGGGCGGCGGGGAGGGAAAAATAAAGTGGTTGGGAGTCTGTGCTGTTTGCGTGGGAGCAGGTTGGACCCGTGATTTTGCAAAAAGATCACGATGTTGGTGTTTTTTGTAAAACCTGGGTTGAGAAAAATATAACAGGCCAATCCCACTTTGGGGAAGGGACCCATGAGAAGTACTTTCCCAAACCGGGATATTTCTCTTTATCAACCCATTATATTTCTACCATGCAGAATCCACCAATGACAACATTCTTGTAACCATTGACCATATCCGCATTTTGTAATTTCTCCTGACAGGAAATTCAGAATAAGCAAAAGGTGGGTCCTACAGATGAAACCCCTCGAAGGGGTCCAGAATCTCTGCCAGTTGGACACCATGACATTATTACAGACATTGCTACTTTCCAGACAACTCAAGGATTCATAGTTACTGCTTCCCGAGATGGCATTGTGAAAGTGTGGAAATGAAGATTGCACTGATTTGTATTTACTATAAATACTTGTAATAAAGATTAAAATATTTGCTTCCAGAACATGCAACAATAGACTGTGAGGTTGACTGAGAAGTCTCTTGCCAATATTATTGCTGCAACACTAGTGGCCATGTCAAATCTCTCCGTTTTATTAACTAGCTTAGTCTATGTAGCATTTTCCAAAAATACCAAATGAAAGCAATTAAAATGAAGAACCATGGTATTGCTCAGAAGCATTCACCATTTGTTTTGCCTATTATAAACAAGATTGATGCTGTTACATTGCATGCTGGCAATATTTATGGAAACTTTTTTTTAATTTGTACAGACAGGACAAGAAAAAGCTATGAAATTAAGATTGCACTGTTGTTCACATTTTCAAATTCTTGTATACTTCAAAAATAAATAGCTTGGATCATTCCTCTGTTTCTAAGTTGTGGAGGACGCCTACGGACAACACTGTTGTGTATCTCTTTACAGGTCATGTTAGTGAATTTGATTTAGTTTGATTCTGGGCTTGTTCCTATGTAACGGCCTACTTTTTTCAAAATTTCTGAGGAGTAAATCAACCCTTCTTCCATAAAGCTGCATAGTAAGTCTTAAATGATATCCTGCAACAAACTGGTTACTGGAGTAGGGTTCAGTCCAATGGTCTCTTTTCTGCCCCAACTGTATGTATTTGTAACCTTCAAAGCTTCTGTAACCATTAAAGTGGTGCTACTCCTGTAGGGCTGAATCCAGATTCCTTTTCTGGTGAAAATAAAAGCGGAGGTTTCATTTGATTACTGACAAGGCTGGGTTGGGGATCATAGGACTTGCATGAATGAAAGCCACAAAGATGGGGACTGAGGGGAACTGAGTAAAATTGAGTGAAAAACCCACTGGCCTTTTTGCATGAAATAATAATTTTTGCTGGTGCCTGTCTTATGGGAAAGATTCACATACTCCATGAGAAAGATGCCCATGTGCTTGTGGACCTGTGAACACTGTGGGTCGAACTCACACAAAAACATTTCTCATTGTGCTCTTCTAATATTTCCAAGGCATCTATCTCACCCAACAAGTTGGTTACAGTCTGAAGCAGAGTTGTTCAAGAGAAGGTCTCTTGCAGTGAGACAGTGATTCCTTCCTCAGCCAAATCTTTCATCTTTCCATATTGTCTAGAGACGCTGGAATGAGGTGGGGTATGAATATTTATAAATAAATAAAACATCCATTTAAAAAAAACTGAGTTCTGAGTAGAGGCTCGCTTGACTTTTCACTTCCTCAACAAAAATGCCTTTCAATCAAGTTGCAAAACCTGAACTCTTCCCCATATAATCCAATTATTTGAGCCTTCTTTCTGTGTTCATTTTTTTGAAATGCTTCCATTAGTACCTTTCTTTTTGTTTTAAACAAAAATGACATTAAAACCAGCCTCTGTGCAAGTTGTGTTTTATTCCTCTTTTGAAAACACAAGGAAGAAAATAAGTATGCTGTTCCATACAGCAGAAATTGGTTTGCATATTTTCTATAATCAGAGACAGTAATGTTCAAAATTAATTGAATTGAATTTAAAAACTCCAAATGTGTGAAAACATTATTATCAGTATAATGTTCAGAACAGCAACCCAGGTTCCTAAAACTAAGACAGCATTCCTATGCAAACAGAGGTGAAAATGTATGTATTTGAAGAAACATGTTTATGAAGTGGGGTGGGGGTAAACTAATTGCAAAGAAATGATATTGAGACCCATGCATGTATGCAGCTGGACTCAAACAACTGTCCAGATGGAGGGTTTTCAAGGCAAGACATTCAGAGGTGGTTTTCAAGGCAAGACATTCAGAGGCTGGCTATGTAGTATTTTCTAAACACAGAAAAGCAATTAGCAACATTATTGTTTATGCCTTATCTAACTGAACTATTGTACATTTGGTTGTTTAATACCGGCGTAGTGTTCCAGCACTCTGCAACAGAACTAAAACTCAGCCACCAAGACTGTTTTAAAAGTCTACTAAGAAATCAAAAGCTTTGTTTAAAAGTTCATGTGATTATAGGGCTGAGCAGACATCCGTAATGACATTAAAGCTTACAACCAACAGAGGTCTGTCCCACTGAATCATACTGTGCACTGCGGCTTCAGCTGCCCTGAATACACTAGCAGATTTTTTCACAGCCTACTTGTAGCATTGAATTAAACAAGTTTGAGTTATGTAGCACCTTTTAAAGTTATACTGAAAAGCTATCAGTGATCTAACTGTACATCCTTTAACAGAGCATGAAAATGTCAGCTCTAGTGTGTTTCCGTGTGTTTGCACATAGTGTATTGCCACACAGAACACAGGAGCCTGCAAAAGGATGTGCAAAAATTTGACATATATTGCACCACCGGAAGAGTGGCTTGTACCCCATATCTTTCACAGTATCCTTTATGCACTACTGGAACATAAGGTGATGCATTTTTCTGGGGCCCCATCCCAAGGCACTTCCAAGTTCTGCATTCCTTTGGGCAGGATTGCCCTATAAGCCTTTCTCATGGAACCCTCTCCCTGTTGCAGCACTGACTTCCATGAGAGACAACAAAATCTGTAGGAAAGGGTAGCCCTAAATCTGCAGCAGTAAAACATAATTCGAGTCCAATAGCACCTGAAGGTATCTGACCAAGAAAGTTCTGACTGACAAAAGTTTGTGCCTGGGTATATGTTTAGTGTTTAGTGCTGGTGTTTAGGCGCTACTGGATTTAAATGTTAATTTGTAAGAAGGATGTGATTGTGGACTTTTCAGCCTTAAATGAGTCCTACGGGATGAATCCATACAAACATTCTTCACATGGTTCTGCTATTAATATTTAAAGGGTATCAGGCCAACCAACAGCTGAGTTGTATCTTGAGTGTTCAAGGACAACTATCTTGCTTCAAAGCACACTTCATTCGTCGTCCTAAACTGGGATGTCCAAAAGGCTCTTTAGTACTTCCAAGGTTTTAAAAAAGTCTTTTGCTGTTCAAACATGGCGATGTTTGGCATCTTGGTTCCTGAGCAAATGATCGTTTCAGAGGTACAGGCAACCATGAGGGTAAAGAAGAGCAAAGTTCTTAACAAGGCCTTGCAGAAATGTCTTTCCTCAGCTTAACTTCCAGTTTTGAACATGTTGCTAATTTCCAAATACCTGAAAATAAAAGTAAGAAACATGAAGAAGATTGGGGGTGGGGGGAGAGAGAGAATTAACCACACTTTTTCATTCTCAGAAGTTACATTAGGCGAGGCTGCCTCATCACAAATTAAATGACTGGCTACGTACTGGCCATTGATTGGATACAGACACATGTAGCACTGTATCAGGAAACGTAGTGGCAAAAGAACCAGGATTTCCTATATAAGCAGGAAAATTAGGAGTGGTATGGAATAGACATAACTTCATTAAGGGTAGGTGTCTTGATGGGAGACCCGGACGAGCAGGTCAGACAAGAAGACTGAACAGTCCAGCTTATGAAATGTTTTCTGCCCCTCACCTCTGCCTCCCCATTCTCAGCCTTATGGACCCGACTTTGCTTTCTACTCCAATGATTCTCACAACCTACATGGCACTCTAATATTTATGTGCACAGTATGTGGATGTTGACTTTTGGGATGCCCTCCAAATTAAAAAAGATTGAAGCAGTGTATAGTGCAATGTAGCAATAATTAACTTGCACAGAACTCAAGAGGACTTAAGGATGCACATTGCTGGTTAGGACCTAGTAATTTTAGTAATTTTGAAGGGGAGTTGACAGTTCTTAACGGCCTATAGAGGGTGCTCTTTGCATTATAAGGTTTTCTTTTCTGATTTGGAATGAGCCAGCAAAGCACACAATGAGGCAACTTTAAGACTCAACAAGCTACGGCATCCAGTCTTGCCAGCCTATGACCATGGCCAGCTCATGAGATTACTGTGTGGTCAGTATTCTGGGGACTCTCCTAGACTGCTATGTCTGAGCAGAGGTACCTGCACAACCAACACATTCACATGTAATGCTGCAGAGTGGGCCCAACTGTACTGTGGACATTATCAGCAAGGGGAAGATGGAAAATTCCCAGAATGATCTTTTGCTAGATGTGCACGCACCTCTTATAAGGGCGCAACACAGATGCACAGACCTTCCCTGTGGTCAATATTAACACTTGCAGATTATGCCTGTAATCCTAACAGATGTGTGTATAGAATCAATCTGATTTCATTATGAATACAATTTGTTTATGGATATACATGCAGGAGGAGGATAAGAAGAATTTATACCCCACCTTTCTCTGCTGTAAGGAGACTCAAGGTGGCTTACAAGCTTCTTTCCCTTCCTCTCCCCACAACAGACTCTTTGTAGGGAGTTTCGAAGAACTGTGACTAGCCCAAGGACACCCAGCAGGAATGTAGGAGTGCGGAAACACATCTAGTTCACCAGATAAGCCTCTGCCACTCAGGTGGAGGAGTGGGGAATCCAACCCGGTTGTCCAGATTAGAATCCACCTGCTCTACCACTACACCACACTGGCTATCTTTTGATCTCATTTGAGGGCCATCATGAGATTTTGAACCTTAAAAACGTTCATTTATCTTCCCCATCTAACTTTAGGGTATGATACAGTTTCATATTCAGTACGCACAACTCCCTGATTATGGGAGGGATGATAGGAGAAAGGGGGTAGATTTTTCCATATGATTTTTCTCCTATGTGTTTCTTTGCACAGTGTGGTCACAAGAATCATTCTTACAATGGTCTGCTGTTCGCTGCTGATTAAATGTTCATGGGATACTGAATCACCAGACAAATGTTCCCAAACTTCAGATTCCGTCTCTAGTCTCTGAGCTCTCCTGGACACAGTTTCATCCTTTGCTATGCTAGAGATACAATCACAAAATACAGTCTGAGTTAATGCGTTCTGAAACATTTCAGTGCAGAAAAGTAGATTCACACGTAATTACCTTGAAGTAAAATGATTAGCTAGTCATAGCCTGTCCCTAAATTTCTTAGGCTTTGTTCATGAAGTGCACCAGCTCAGTGGAAGGAAGCAGCCTGTTGCAAGGTTAGAATTTGTGCTGTCACACAAGAATTTAAGCTTTCCACCAGTCTTTGCACTTGTACTGCATCTATTAGTGCTTTCCAGCCTTCTCCCCACTGTCCCGACTGCAGGATTAGTGATGGAGAGTGGCTCTTATTATCAAGCCTCACTGGCACAGGGAAGCACTTAGGCATGGTGGGGGAAGTCATGGGGAGTTCTTGGATGGAAAGCCAACCTTAGTTGGCTTCACTGGGCTTTTGGCCTGGGCTTTTGGCCTGGCTTTTGGCCTGGCCTTGCTGCCAGCACAAGAGTTTAACTTACACCACCCATGGGGATTCTCCAGCAGCCAGGGTTTTTCGCTGATTTCCTGCACTGTCTGAGGCCCCTCTGAAGGGGGTGCAGTGGGGTGCTGTCCCTGGCTGCTGCTGCCCTCAGGATTGGGCTATTACAATGTCATAAAGTGCTGAAGAATAACCCTATCCAAAAAGCCCAAAGTTTATTCCATTCAAGACCAAACAATTGGTCTATCACTGTCAAAATTGTCTACTCTGACAAGAAGCATCTCTCCAGGGTCTCAGGCAGAGGTGTGTCACATCATCTGGTCCTTTCAAGTAGAGAAGCTGGGTATTGGACATGTGACCTTCTATATCCATAGTGGATGTTCCACCACTAAACCACAGTCTTTCTCCCAACGTTGGATCTTCTGTGTACAAGTCTACCCTACAGCTTTAGTTCAAAGGCTGGAGTTTTTTCTTCATATTTAGCTGAGCTCACAACTAGAGAACTTCTGGAAAGAAAGAAATTCACCTGTATCTGGACTGCAGAGGAACCTCTATAGGCTTCTGGGTGTTGATGTCTGAACATTTTCTCTTAAGCTGTGCTGGTGGATAGCTGTTGATTTCATCTGTCAAAACAGAAAAATACACGGATGGCAGAAAAAAAAACCCAGTGCAGGAAAAATGTCACTACCCTGTCTCCGTTTTGTTCTGATCCCCATCTTGGGGTCTGAGACTTTATTGAATCTATTTTCCCCCTCAAAGTATGTAAACAAGCCTTTGACCACAAAGCAGAGATTGACCACAGCTGATGAGAGAACAGGCAGCCTCCAGAAGATCCTGGAAGGGAAAAACCTCACCTAGAAATGGCAATCTTGATGAATGATTAAGGATCTCTTTACTTCATCAGACAGCCTTTTCACACAACAGACTCTGTCACTATTGCCATATTCAATTTATTTGTCCAAGATCTATCCCATTTATTTAGGCCAGCTACCTCCATTCAGTTTTCCACTTTTACTCAACCTTCAGTCTTCACCCAAGTCTTACAACCGGCTTTCCCTTCTAGAACTATTCCTATTTTATCTTGTTCTGGTTCATGGAACACTTTTTCCTTGACATGCACCTGGGCTCCTTTAGTGGTCTCATTGGTTCCCAAGCTACTACCTCTTTCACCTTCCACTGGGGACAGAATCTTTCCCCAATGTACATTTCTTGCCTGTTCCAAACAACCTGGCATTCCCATCTGACCCATGATTTGACATCCTCCCCTTTGCATTATTTTCTGCCCAGCCAGTCAAGTCCCTGGATCAGTTTGGATTCCATTAGACTTCAAGATCAGCAGCTGTAACCTGCTCTTTCATTTCATCTGCTCTCCCACCTTACCTGAGCAGAGAAGCTTGCTAGGTGATAGATAACTGGGAATATCTTGATGCCTGGAAAACCCACTATAGTGTTTATTTTGATGGCTTAGACTTACTAATTTCCCCTCAACTGGAATGCATTATCCCCCTTAATTAATTTAATTTCTTATTTATACTTTCTCTATTTCATGCTTGTATTGAAGCCATTCCCACACCAAAGTAGCCCAGCATAAGGAAGTGGTCTTCCACTCCATTGGTCCTTCACTGCATACTTATGGAGCTACAGACATGGATTTTAAAGCCTACTAAAGAAGCCCTCAGTTCTAGGCAAAGGGGCAAGGGGGGACACGACATCCTGGGAGTGCCCCGGTGCGGGGGCATGGCTGGGGTGTGGTTGGGGCATTCCAGGGCTTTCCGTGGGCATTCTGGGGTGGGGCGGGCAGTGCTGTGGCAGGGGCTATGGGCGTGTGTGCACCCTGGGCACAGTTTCCCCTCAGTTCGTCCCTACCCACACATGTAGTAGGGAAACACCAATACAATAATTAGTACTGAGCTTAATTACCCAGCACAGACTATTTCTTACTGTGAGACAAAGATTGAAAAAAATGGCTGTGGGTATCACTGTATTGTGAAGGTCTGTGTCACAAATTAGAAGACTGTGGTAACCAAGTGGTTTGGCAAAGAAAGTGCAGTGTGACTTCATCTGTTGCTACTGTGCGGGGTGAGAACATATGAGGCCAAATTCCCACTGAAAATTTAATCTAGATACAACCAAGTTTCAAAAGAATTGGCACCTTTTCATCCAGGTTCCAACATCCTCACTGCAGCGTGTTTCTAGTGAAGATGTCTAGGCCTGCCCCTGGGGAGGGGGTGCCTGCTGTCAGGGGTGCAATTGTTAAGCTAGCAGCATCAAAATTTTGGAGTATCTTTAGGAGACCCTCCTGATGATACCACCCAGGTTTGGTCAAGTTTGGGTCATGGGGCCAAAGTTATGGACCCTCAAATGTGTAGCCCCCATCTCCTATTCGCTCCCATTGGAGAGTTTTTTCAAAAAGGTGAATATACAAGCAGGTCCAGGGAAATCCTGTGATAAGGGGGGGGGGAGCGCCAGAAATGGGACTGATCTGTGTTCTGCGGTTCAGCAGTCGGGAGATTGCGAGGAAACCTGGATATTTTGGGTGACTATCCCAGGATTAATCGCCAGTGGGAAATCGCCCTGAGTGTACATTCATGCCTAGAATACAACCATCCCATCTGA
Organism: Sphaerodactylus townsendi; assembly: GCF_021028975.2. Lineage (NCBI taxonomy): Eukaryota > Metazoa > Chordata > Lepidosauria > Squamata > Sphaerodactylidae > Sphaerodactylus > Sphaerodactylus townsendi. Next base: position 29,733,072 of record NC_059435.1, read on the forward strand.
AAACAGAAGGAAAGCAGTGTGGAATCTCCAGCATGAGCTTTCAGTTGTGCTCACAATTCATACTCAGACAAGCACATTTACTGGAGTATTTTATGAATAGCATTCCATGAATAGCATTCCGCTGGGATTGGAAAAAATATTGCTGGCAAACCCTACAAGTTCTGGCTGGCCTGGAAATCGTGTTTCAGTTAATCAAGCACTCCAAAACAGTCTACATTCATGCCTGTTTAATATAGACCAAACATTTACAAGCCAGCTACACTTTGTCAGTGTATGCTTTCCTCACTATTCAATGACGCATAAATGCATTATAGTGAAGACATCATTTTTCTTTGTAAAAATGTATGTGGGTTTTCCCTCTAGGTTAGCAGGATTCTTCACAAGGTAAAACAAATGTGTTTTACTGCATCATTCTCTTGTTTTTTTCTATATTATATGCATAAGTAGATATGTAAAGGGCACAAAAGCATCCCTGTATATCTTTCACGTTCTCTAAAAAACCAGAGCAAAGCTAGCAATGGTACTTACTTCGGAGGAGTCGTACAAATGGCTTCAGAAACTTCACTGCATATCCAAGTTCAGCCTTGTGACATCTCCCAAGCTGTACCAGATGATGCTCCGTGGGGCTGCTGACCAGTTCCTCAAGTTCTACATTGTACTCATGCCCCAATGAGAGCACAAATAGAGCATAGCCTTGGCATTTGGCTCTCAGGGCTGCATCTTTCAACACCTCCTTGTCCCATCGACTTGTTTCCCCAACAGATATCACAAAGATAGCTCTGTGTTTCCTCTGGTTGGGTGCTCCTGTGAAGACATTGGTAATGGTCCACTGTATAGCATGGCCAAGAGCAGCTGCTCCATTCAGCTGCTGGATAGACTCTTGGATATGCCTTTTCATTTGCTTTTTACTGCCAAAGGTTACAAAGTCAAATTCAGCCTTAACTGGATTCTTCTGTGTTTGAGGCCTGAAATCTGGTGGAGCATGGCTCACCACAGCCAGCCTGTCACCTACTGAAGTGCTCTCTGGTTGAGCAGAAACATCAAAGTTGTCAATGGAGAGGCTTAGGAAATCCTTCAGCTTTGCAAATTCAAGAGGGCTTACTTTCCTTGAGCTTTCCAAAATGAAAGCAGCGTCTACATAAGCGGGAGGTGAGGTTTCATCACGTAGGCAAGATGCGTTCACCTTGCATTTGTCTGCAAATGGATATAAAATTATTTTACTACCACAATGTAAAAAAGAGAAACTGTTATCTGGGGGAAGGGGGGGATGAGACTCATGTTCTTTTCAAATGCTCTTACCATAGCAAAGTATGCACCACTGGAATCTTTGCAAAGCTGTTGTATAATCTCTTTCCTGACGAATATTAATGACTTGAAACAGTCCCGAGTCATCCATCTGAAAATTATAAAACAGGGTGGAGTAGGGAGAACTTTTAACTAAGCAGGTGTGTAGTAAAATATCTTATGTGTGTAGCTGGTGAATCCACTGTTGCTTTTTTTCTTTTTGGGGAGGGAAAACTTGCCAGAGTTTGATGCTTCACTTCTGCATTTTGTATTGGGTGGCTGTACAAGGCATCTTTGTCCATAAACTAGTAAAGCAAAAATTGACTCTAATGGCATCATAACAATGATACAGAGGTTGGAGAACAAATTAGGAATTTGAGCCATGTTCCCTCCAAATCTATGCTGCTGTGAAGGTTGCTAATAACATTTTGCTTATCACACCATTTCCCTCTCTCTTTCTTAACCTACTTTACAAGGTTGTTAAGAGAATACAATGGGAAAAGAAGAAGAAGAACAGTAGTAGTTGTCTGGATTTATACCCCACCTTTTTCTCCTGCAAGGAGACTCAAAGTGGCTTACAAACGATTTTCCTTTCTTCTCCCTACAACAGACACCTTGTGAGGTGGGGCTGAAAGAGTTCTGAAGAACTGTGCCTAGCCCAAGGTCACCTAGCAGGCATGTAGGAGTGGAAAAACAAATCCAGTTCACCAGATAAAGAATCTGCCGCTCAGGTGGAGGAGTGGGGAATCAAACACAGTTCTCCAGATTACAGTCCACCTGCTCTTAACCACTACACCATGATGGTTCCATGCACATGACCCAGAGCTTCCCGGAGGATAAAAATCTTGATCATCTCAGCGACACACTTGGAGAAATTTTTTAATTGAGGCAAATCATTATAAAAGTGGATCCATTAATATTTCCAAATCCAATTCTCAAATCCAGTTTGGTGTTGAATTCAATTATCTATTGAGTTTCATTAACCAATATGTAAAGTAACTTCATTAACATTTCGAAGATTAGCACTGCAATCCTAAACAAAACTGTACCCTTTTAAGACCATTTAATTCAATGGATTGAGAAGGTTGTAACTCTGCTTAGGATGGCCCTGTAGGGCAAGCACAAGGTCCTCTTGAGCCTTGAGATGATACTGTCAAACCCAAAGAAGAAAAAGACTTTAGTTTCTTACCGAAAAGGCACGGTTGACCTCAGGGACGTTTTTAAAAGCGATGACCACTGGAAGAATATCTAACGCCCTAAATTCTAGGACTGCTGTGCTGATTGAAACTGTATCCGTAGATTGGCCATTGCTGAAGAACACAGCAACTTTTCTCATGTTAGGACTCTGGAGAGTTCTCTTGAAAACATGCCTGGCAACATATCTCATTGATCCACCAATGTCCCGTCCACTTGAAGATCTCTGGTAGGAAAGGCTCTTGAGCTCTTGGAGCAACGATTTCTTGTTCTTGAAATCTGAGAAGCGGATTAGATGGTGCGTATTGGAGTTGTAGGACACAACAGCTACTCTGGCTCCCACAGGGCAATTGCTTTCTCGGGTTCTGGTGCTGTTTACAATTGCAGTGATGACCTCTCTCATTCGTTCAAATGTTGCGGGAGTGGTATCTTGGGATACATCCAAGGCAAACACTAATTCAGTGGGATAGACTGGACATGCCTGGGCTCCTAGAATGCAAAATAAGTAAGTAAGTAAGTAAGTAAGTAAGTAAGTAAGTAAGTAAGTAAGTAAGTAAGTAAGTAAGTAAGTAAGTAAGTAAGTAAGTAAATAAATAAATAAATAAATAAATAAATAAATAAATAGTAATTTGGGACTCATTTTTAATTAAATTACAATAATTGGGGACACATTTAGGGCACAAATTGGCAAAAGGGAACACTCTGAATTGGGACAGATTTAAGCACATGGTTAACTTTTCAGCTAAAATCATAGGACCTAAAATGGTGCTTAACATAGGCTGTGCCATGCTTATATTATTTAAAGTTTTAATTAACTAATCTTGGTGCAGTGAATGTAATATAACTTATGAACCAGCGCCCAAAGAAGTCATGTTAGGGAAATGGAAATGATGAAAAAGATATTTTTTCCTTTCCTTCTGCCTGTCTGCCTGAAGAGAGACTGTGGCTATCATGGGAAGAGATCTTACCATTGTTCAGTTTCCTTTCTCTACCCTACATTGAGGACAAGACGATTGTTTGGGCTTCCATATTTCTACAACCTATTTGTAGAAGTCATCTTTTCTGTTCATGACATTGTAAAGGTGTTTTTGAGTCCACACTGAGCAGTGAAAAGTAGGTTATAAAGCCCCAGGTAGAATATTACAAACAAAAATAAAAGATGGCTGAGAGTTCCCGTTTGAATTTTTAATCATCACAGATATCGATGAGCAAAAATGCATATCAAATAGGAACGTCCACGTAGCTGAATGTATATGCTAGTGAAAATTACAACTCTTATCACGGTTTTCAAAAGAAAAACCTAATTTTTGAAAACTATTTTGCGAACAGTACACAGTACACATTTTAACAAGGAACCTCTGCTTAATAAACAGCTCCTCATTTGGGTTTCATCAGACAAAGACTGAACAACTTCTTTTCTTCTAAGGCACAGGGGTTTCTTCAAGGTTATTCAGAGCCTTCGGAATCCCCACTGAAGTTTATCTGGTCTTGTTCAGGGTTTCACAAAAATATGTATCATCCTGAAACTGTTGAAACTAATATTACATTATAATAAATTTATGAGCTTGGAGACAGCCCTTAGAAAAAGGCCCCTTTCAAACTGCCCTTATAATACAATTGAACAGTCAGGACCTAATGGATTTCTTGTGTCATTTCAAACATACTGTTTTGGCTCCCAGCTGCATATCTTACCCCAGCCACAGAACTACATTCACCTACAGAAGAAAGTTGCCTCTGCTACTTCAAGTCTCTTAACAATGTTTTGGAAACACGTACAGAACAAGCCACATGTTAGAATCAAGACAAACACTCACCTTTCCAGCAAGCTAAATGGAAAGAGAAGAAAAAGATATTATTTCAAATCATATTACTAGAATTTTTTAAAACACAGAGTTCATGATACTAATGGCATCAATTGTTACTTTAACAGCTTCCACCAGCAACACCTTTTTTCAGTGACGCATTTGTAAAGATTACAAAATGTAAAAGCACACTAGGTAGTATTGTGATAAATGAGAAATGTGTTGGATGAGGAGATGAGTCATAAGGGAGGATGCTCGTGGCAGGACAAGATAAGACAAGGGATGGGAAAGGCTTGTATTAGATTGTACGTATTAAGCATGCTTAATAGGCTAATGTATATTAACTTCTTCTGCTCTGACGACAAACTGTATTACAATGAACATAAAGGAAGAATATGGGAAGGGACCTCATATTAAAGAGGAACATGTAAATAGGCGGACCACAAAGTTGTGACTCTAAGTACCCTTAGCCAATGGGGGAACAGAGAGGGTGTGGCAAATTCAAGAGAAGGGAACAAACATGCTGTGGATATGTTTCGGCGGAGTCTACAAATAAAGCTACTTAAAACTATCTTCTGTTGGCTTGATATTTGGTAAAGAAATGTTGAGCACACTGTTACGCAGTACAACCAGTTGAAAGCAACGGTAATTATCATCTAATAGCATAGTTGGCCAAATCAGAGGATACTTAAATCCGGTGATTTGGAGCTGTGAATGGGCATAACAAATCTTTCTGCAAACCCCCCAAAAGGTCCCAGATTTTCAAAAAAAAAGGGAAAGCTTAAAAAAATGGGAGTTTTTAAAAACTTTAACATGATTAAAGGATTACCTCAGTGTCTGCTAGGCAAGCATTGTACTCCAGACTGGGTTTCTGTGAGTAAAAAGACAGGAGGAGAGGGCAGGATCCTTTCAAGGCCTGCTCCGGCCTTTGAGAGAGGACTCACTGGGGCCACACCTGAGTCTAGGGTTGCCAGCTCCAGGCTTAGGAATTCCTGGAGATTTTATAGTGAAATCTGAGAAGGGCAGGGTTTGAAGAGTGGAGAAATATCATCTGGATATAATGCCATAGCATTCACCATGCTCTCACAGGGACAGATCTCTATAGCCTGGAGTTCATTTGTAATTCTGGGAAATCTCCAGATTCCACCTAGAGGCTAGCAATCCAAGATCTAGAAGCAACCTCTGAGTGACTTGATGCCACACAATTTGCAAACTCAATTATACCCTTTTCCACTAAAAGATCTAAGTGCGGTCAGTAGTGCTGCAACAGAAGAGAAGTAATGTGCTCCCACAGTAGAAAATAGTCCTGAACAACTATGACAAAATAATGTTTTTCAATAGAGTAATGTGCGTTTTCTCATTCCGATCGTTTATTTCTAGATTTTTATTTATCCCTCCGCCCAGTTTCAAATTCCTATCTTGCTTTGGAAGCTCACTGGTTGATTATGGATCAAATGCATCTTTTCAGCCTTACCTACCTGCTATGGAGCCTCATAGAGAAGGGAAAGAGAAAATAGTGTGGGGGAAAGGGGGAATGAAATGCCTCCAAGTCCTGCTGGATTACCGCTTGTTACGGTATAATTGTCCTTGTGTAAAGTATAATTCAATTGATTGAACTCCTCTCAGTGGAGTGAACTCCTTTCCCTAAAAATCAGATTTTGTGCTATACACAGAATAGATTCCAGTGAGGTTGCTCTCTTTGCAGCAAAAACAAAACAAAACGGAGTCACTTGCCAGTGTAAAGACTAAAACACTTCTTGTAGCATATATTTTCATAACCTATTGTCCAGTACATTAGAAGTGTGAAATCTCAGTTGGCAAATACATAACCAGGGGCGTAGAAGGGGGCGGGGTGACAGATTCTAAGTATTGTGCTAAAAGTCCATTAAGTACAATGTCAGTGACATTTCCACTTAAAAATGCAAGATGAGATAACACAGTGACTATTGCCGAGAATTGTAATAATACCGTCTAGATAGTTATGTTAAGTAATTTAACACCTGGATCAGCTAATAATAGTATAGAAAAGAAGGAACTTTTAAGGAGAAAGTACTAGGGATCCTTTTAAACAAAGGATTCATTATTTTTAGGTTTGTCCACTGATATAAACAATTTTAGTTGATTAATCATCTGCCAATTAACCAATAAATCACTCTATTAAGTGTATATAATTTGTTGACCTCTGAAACCTCAACATTAAGCATTTTTTGAGATACCAAAATAAGCAACAAAGCAGTGTTTCACCATACAGAGAGACAAGAATATTCCTCACCACCACCCATACCTTGCAGAACACAAGAAAAGGCTAAAGCAACAGCAGATAGGACTAATAACAAGAACAAGAGGTATTCCTCTCTGTGGTATTTCCAACTTGGTCCTTCCAGAGCTTCTGCGTCTCACCGAATGCATCAAGTAGAACTAAAATCCACTCCAACTATGACAATATTTCATTTCACACTGCATTTCTGTTCTTGAAAGGGTTAATAGATGGCAATTCATAGCAGGAGAAGGAAGTGTGATTTCAACAACCAAACGCCATCAGGGCTCACATCTGTGCCACTGGAGCACTAGCAAGGGGATGGTCCCAGAACCTCAATATCCTCTCAGCCTTCCTTCTTGATTACCAGTGGTGGGATGAGACAAGAAATTGGATTACATAAGCTGGAAGCACTCAAGAGCTTGCAGTGCTACTAATTATGATTAATTCAGGTTAATTCACCATCACAGTTATCGTTCATTCTCCTCACCCCAACCCATCCTTTTTACTATTGACATTTCTGGCATTTCAATATTAAATGATCAAGAGTAGATACTTACGGCTGCGTTCACGAACATACTCAATGAGTTCACAGGGCTGGGGAGAAAACAAAACAAAATACCATCATGAACTGCTAGTATATATTTTACTTAGCAAATAGTGTATAATGTGTTCTATAGATATACATACTGAAAATGAAGCCAGTCCCTTTGTTCCTTTCGCACCCTAGAAGAACAGCATTGGAATCAGAACATTGAACGCTTGAAAATTTATCTGAAAGTTACCTTGTCTATAGTACTCGAAGGCAAGACCCTTCATTCATTGTGAACTAACAAAGCAATCTACCCAGGGTACAAGACCAACATAGATGTAACATTTTCCTATTTCATAACAATGGCTAAAACTTAGATTTATATCCTGCCTCTCCATGACCAAGGTTGGGCTATAGGCAACTAACAATACAAAAATATCAATAATGCCTCACAGATGCTCACTGCTCTGCTCACATTAACCCCCCTTCTCTCTTCAGGGTTCAACACAGCATAATGTTATGACTGCACTAAAATTAATGTTAACCATGGGTAGCTTTAACTAAGGCAGCTTCAAATGTTCGAATCAGCTTTAAATGTTCCTTTCAAGTTCTGTTTCAAAGTAGCGGTGCAATGCTTAGCTAATTAATTTAGTTGATTGATGTCGCTAACCATTACAAATGTTCTCCCAATTAACTAGGGAAATTAATTGTGAAGATAACCACAGTTATCTGTGGTGCAGCCATAATACTAAAAGCACGGTAATTGCTTGAAGAACAGGGAATTTGTGTAAGAGGAATAAACAACCAAGAGGAATGGTAGGGGAGCAAGCAAGTGACCTCATGGAGTATTGTCAGTGCCTTAACCGTGGAAACATAAAGTCGGCAATGGGCCACAGTCTGTTTCATGGAAGAGTTCCAAAAGACTGCAACAGCATTAAATTTCCACAGATCACTACGGTAGGGACTTTTTGGGAAGGAAGAAGCCATAACAATTAATTTATGTTCTTAGTGAATGCATGTCTTACAGCGACTGACATCCATTTCTCTCATTATTTTGGTTTCTGGGCAGAACTTCCCCTTCACATAACTTCCAAGAATAAAGAGTTGTATTAAAAAAGAGTTTATGAAATAAATTGCCCAATTCTGTTCCTGTGATTGTCATTTTATAATCTACAGTGTGGTTTTATTATATATTATGTGTAGAGGGAGGGGAAACAGTTTGAGCAAGCAAAAGTGAATAATTTGTTAAGGTATTTGTCCTCCCCTAATGCTACCAAAAATAATATGCTGAAGACCATTATTCAAAACAACATCAGTGTCATGATTGGAGACTTGATTCTTGTGTCTTTCAAAGGTGTACACAAAAGAGATTTACAGTTTTTTCTCAGCCCTACCACAGCAAACTGCATAAGCCGGAGTTGTTTCTTCTACACAATAGTAAAAATATAACAGATTTTTTTTTTCATCTCTTCATCTGAGGAACCAATAATTTCTTTGGGAGGAAGCTAGTTTTATGAAAGAGCCCCCCAGGGAACATAATGTGACTCAAAATTCAGATTAGTTCATCTACTAGAAAGACCAGTAGGATCAGAAAAATATACACTTTGAGAATTAAAGATATGTTACTTCTGATACATTGTAAAAACTGTACACAGTTTATCAGATGAAGCCATACCGGACGTCCTGGATAACCTCGTTCTCCTCGAGTACCTCTGACACCTGTTTCCCCCACAGGACCCTGTAAAATATATATATAACTGATTTGTCTTAGTTCCAACATAAAAATTATAAGCAGTATATAACAATGGCAAAAGATACCACTCACATCAGCGGTTATGACTGTCAGTCAGTGTGATACATTAAAAAATATCAGGAGTGGAACTGGAAAGAAAAACAGCTTAAAAACACTATTCTAGCCCCAACCAGTTTTCTAGTTCCATTTCTCTTGGATACCATTACAAAATCTTTAGCTTTCCTTGTATACAGTCGGTGTATTGTTGGAGCAGATCAATAGAGGAAAGTTAGTTAGTTGCACGTGTAGTGGCTGTAGCCAAGACCATCTGGGTGGTGATTTAAGCATACTAAGACACACTGGACAACAGTCTGGCCCATTCTGCATGGGCCAAAAACAGCATCCCAGGCACAGTAAAAACACTGTTCCTGGGGGTCCACAATGAGGCAGCACTGTGCTTTCCCACTCCCCAACCGATGGGGAAACTCAATGAGTGAGGTTTTTCGAAAACAGCGTTTTGAACCTGGTAACCTGCGAACTGCACCGGGTTGGAGGTGCTGCTTTTAGGTGCGTCCTGTTTCTTACCTTCTCTGCCTGCGCAGCTCTGCAGGGATGAGGAGGCATACCCATGCTGCCCTCTGACCCTCGGGCCATGCCCTTGGCCATGGGAGGGCATGTCCCCTCATCGCTGCAGAGCTCCACAGGGAGAGAATGTAAGTTTTTAAAAAATAGGAGGTGCCTCCGTGTGAAGGTGCCTCCGAGGGCTGCGGCAGCTACAGGGCCACCCACACGGGAGCATGTTATGATCCCCGGGGCTCTACCGGCATCATGTATGTCAGTGTGCAGCCGCTTCACTGGCCCATGCAGAACAGGCCTCTGTGTATTTCTCTTTACATATCATTTTGATGCTTTGGGATCATTCTGGTAAAAAATGGAGGATGCAATTAGATAGCTGGCTCATTAGAAGAATTCCCAAGAAACCAGCATGTGCTTGCTATGATTGGCCATACTAGTTTTAGGATTATTTATGATCCTCCACATTCCTTGAAATCATCTGGGAACAAATCCTGTTTGATGGTTGCTGATCTGTGATGGAACAAAACTGGGACTTTATTGTTATGGTTCCAAGATTATGGAATCTGCTTCTTAAAAACCTATCTCTTCAGCAATGCATTATACTATGAGTTCCATTTTTCAATCATTTGTTATAATTTTATAATTTTTGTAAACCAATTTCAACCATCTAGTGAATCATAAGCATAAGCATAACAATGGTAACAGAAAGCAAAGGGTTAAATAACCACATTTCTACCAGTCATCAAGTCTTCAAAGGAGGAAGCATATAGTTAAAAAGTAGCATAATATAGTCTTCTCAGAATAGAAACAAAAATAATACACTGTAAGGAGTGGGTAACAATACCATGAAAACAGTCCCTCAAAATATTCATAGGCACAATACCATTTTTCCTCTATGCCCTTTTGGACCAGGTTCCCCAGGAATGCCAGTGACTCCAATTTCACCCTGTTGAATTGGATATAAAGCAAAGTGTTGTTTATCATCATCATCATCATCATCATCATCATCATCATTATTATTTATTAGATTTTATAGATTGCCTAATCCACAAAGGGCTCTAGGCCACAGGTGTCAAACTCGCAGCCCTCCAGATGTTATGGACTACAGTTCCCATCATCCCCTACCAGAGCTGGCAGGGGATGATGGGAACTGTAGTCCATAACATCTGGAGGGCTGTGAGTTTGACACCTAGGCGGTTCACAATGCAATAAAACCCAATACATTAATTAAAACATCTAAAAACACTTGAAGTTCAGTATGCAGCATCATATCAGTGGCACCTAATGCCGGCCTTAAGGCTGGGAGGGGCTGGCAGTGCCCAAGATGAAACCAGTGGGGGCACTGCCAGAGATGACAAAACCATGGCAGAGCCTCACAAGGGGGCAGCCAATCCACGACCAGCCTCACCAAAAGCCCTGTGGAACAGCTTGGTCTTACAGGCCCTGCGGAACTCACCAAGGTCCCGCAGGGCCTGGACAGCTGCGGGAAGAGCGTTCCACCAGGCAGGGCCCAGGGCTGTAAAGGCCCTGGCCCAAGTAGAGGTTGAGAAAAAGATGTCAGAAACTGAAATAAATAGGAAAGGAATTCAAGAAGCAAAATTTCTTCCTCATTCAGCTTCCCATGACATGCATTCCTACAACTGCTATGTAACAAGAAAACTATAAAAAGCCCTCCCCACTGCAAATGTATAGCACTGACAGGGGGAATCCTGACAGGCCAGACTTTAAACTGCTTAAATGGTTAATTACTCCCCACCCCCATATAAGTTAGAGATAGACTGTCACAGCACACAGGTCACTCTCTATTCCTGCATCCTTATTCTTTGCATTGGAAAAGCACAGTTTGTTATCAGAAGTGCCAATAAAGACTGAACAGGGAAGATGTCCTGCTTGGTAAAATTCAGTTCTCAAACTATATGCCCAGGGATACCTGAATTCCAGTGTCTCCAGGGAATCCTTCTTGACCCTACAATTTAATAACACATGACAGCATTATCATAATTAACCTGAAGTCTGAGTACCATTGCCATATTTTAAAAACAAGAACATTTGTTATAGAAAAATATACATAAAATCAGGTACATAAGAAAAAATATCCAGTAAACCTAGAAGAACTAAACATTGCCCAAGCTAATTCTTTCCTTTTTTCATTAATGCTCTGCCTTTCCCATTGAGACTCAAAATGGATAACAAAATTTAAGAAAATGAAACAGAAAAGCAATAGATATAATAAAATACATGCTATAAACAATTCAGTAAAACTGGATTACAAAACTGGAAAACAATGTGATATAAAACCTAAAATGTTAAATGGCCAAAGGGTACAATTCTTACAATAGGAAGGATCTGTCAATCCATTACAATGTTTAATAATGACACATATCAGTTTAATGCCCCTACTCAGTCACAAAACCTTTCACAAATAAATTTCTCCTGGACAACCCATTATTTAAATAAGGATGGAAGTTATTTTAATAATGGGAGAAGTTATTTCAATAAGGGGGGTAGTTAATGAAATCTAAAAATTTCAGCCCTTATATCCTTCAATTTTTCCCCCTTCCCTTGGCTCTCACAAGCTATCCCCCTTTGTCCCTAGAGGGTACTGTGCATATTATTCACACAAGATACATTCTCATTATTGGAAAATAGAGTGAGAATTACTTGCAGCAATAACCTCCTCTCCCTTCATTTTCATCCTGCTTGTGAGAAGTTGGATCCAGAAAGGGTCCACCAGTGATGACTTCACCTACTTGAAGCTCCCCAAGAAAAGGGTTATAACTGAAATATAAGGTGGATGGCCAATGCCGCTGAGACACAAAGTGAGTTATTCCTTTCACTGATCAAATTCCTCTTGATCCACGAAATCTCTCCCAATCTGTCTCTTCTCTTCAGTGTGACAAAGTAATAGTCACTGAAGTCTCCTTGTCTTCTGGACTAGAAACTATCCTCTTGTTACATCCTTTTTTGTTGCTTTAATTTTGCATTCTGGATATTGATAAGGCAAAGACCTAAACCTTCCCCCCCCTCTGGCTGTAGTTCTTGCCCTCTCTCCCTAGAAGGGACACCAGCCCAACTAGATAGACTTCAATCCTCCTCTGCATAGTTTCTGATAGCCATTTAAAGTGTTCCGTCCCTGACCCTCTCCTCCTAATTCTTCTGCTTCAATTTAAGACTTTTCCCTTGCAGTCTGTCAGCATTCTTATGAATCCCATCATTATCAAGATATAGGAGAAGCAATTAGTGAATCATTTTCCACTTGGCTGTAACAAAGTCTGTATAAATGGTAAGGATGGGTATTACAAACAATTTGGAACTGATACGTCCTAATTAGTATATATATTTTTTCACTTGATGGATTTCATCTGGCCAAGAAAGATATCATTGCATAACACTGAAGACTTTTAAAATGCTGTTGAAGATAGAAAATGCACTCAAATGTAGGCACAGTATACATGAACCAAAAAAGTCATATGTACAAGCAAGTAAACACAGAGGTAGTTTTCTTACAGCCTAATCCAGATCCTGGATCAGTTGGATGCCACTGCACTGCCTCTAGAAGGCTTTCAGATGGTGCAAGGAGGCAGCTAAAAGGAAAAAAATCCAGCCATCTGGAAGCCCTCCATGGGGCTTAACATAGCTCTGACTCCTTGGCTATGGCATCCCCAGCCCTCAAGCCCAGGTGGAAGCTGACTATATTCACTCCACCCCCAAGAATGACCAAGTCTACACCCTGCTGTACTAGTATCCACTGAACACTAATGTTCCTCTACAGTAACACCCCCTTCCAGGTTTCTGCAGCATGTTCTGTTTCTGAATAATTTAGATAAGTTTGGTTTGAAAAAAGCATGCCTCTTTGACAGTTGGAGTTGCTAAAGATAAACATGTCAAACTCCCCCCACACAAAGAACCAGACCATGTTTGTAATTCTACACACAAAATAAAGCCTATTCTCTCACTCATTTCATTTTATTTTATTTCATTTTATTTTATGATTTTACATTTTATGTTTTTATTACTATTGATTGTTTCCTGATTGCTTACTAGACCTATATGACAATCATTAAGTGCTGTACCTTATGATTCTTGACAAATGTATTTTCTTTTATGTACACTGAGAGCATATGCACCGGAGACAAATTCCTTGTGTGTCCAATCACACTTGGCCAATAAAGATTCTATTCTATTCTATTCTATTCAAATGCAATGATCTCCATTCCACACTAAAAAGTGGAAAGAGTTTTTGTAAAGGATTATAATAAAATGGTCTTTAAGTACCGGTAGTATTTTATGGGTGAAATAACTTCAGCTATACTTTTTAAAACTCTAAGCAGTAAAATTTGCAGAAATTGCACTAACATACTAGTGACATCACCCAAAATTTGCATCAAAGAAACAATATCATTAGGACTCAGAATTGGTCCCTTTTGTATTATAATGCAATAGTCAATCAAATGGGAATTTCATAAAGGAAGTGAATGTACAGGTATGCACACAGCTGGTTTCATAGCTTTTTAGCAAGACTTACATTACGGTACGCAGATCTGCAGCCTCAATTAATACATTTTGAGTAGCTTGTAAACAATACGAAAGCAAAATTTCAGTCATGGTTCTTTTATATTGTTACCTTTGATCCTTTTCTTCCACGTTTGCCATAACCAGCAGTTCCTGCTTCTCCCTAAGAACAGAAACTTTATTATCTCAGATCTTTTAAAATACTTTTGAAGGAGGAGGTGCATGGTACCCTTACCAGTGGGTCTTAGGAGGTGATGGCTATTTATGCACGTGTGGTCTCCTTTGCATTGAACCTTCCGGTTTGATTCTCAGTTATGAACACATTTTCTCCTCTTTGGAACTCACTGAACTCTCACATCAGAGAATCCCTGCAGTTTCTGAAAGCTGTTAAAGTGGGGCTTTTTCCTCTCCCTTCACAGGGAAAGTGTAGGAGATCACTGTGTGAAAAGTTTTCTATAGGTTTTCTCGCTCCTTCCCATCTTATCCCATCCACACAACAGCAGTTTATTGGGGCCACAATTTTAAAACAGTCAAACAGGCTTTTTTAAAAAAAAAAAAATCATGCTGAAGATCGATAGGCCTCGTGAAATAGACATGAAATTGGCATGGTCCAGCAAAGAATTACTAGACTAAAGATGGCAGGGAAAAAAGGTGGCAGGCAACCTGCCCAAATGGAGGTTGCATGCAATGAACAAGGAAGCGGTAGGTGGGCAAAATGGCGTATCGGCTCAGCTAGGGACACTTTGCAGGAGAATTTCTGTGTGAACCAAAAAACCACAAGAAATCTCCACTGCAAAAGCAACAGGCATGGGGTAAACAGTGAATGGCCAGTGATGGAGCTAGTGAAGACACAACTGCAGCATAGCTAGTGGAACACAGCACAGAACGATGTCATTTCTGGGGAATCCAATTCTGCTAGCCACTCAGTGCACTTAAGTCTGCATGGGTACCACAGCCATGGCTCCAGCAGCCTACCTTCCTGATGCTTACCGAAAAGGCCACAATGTGTCCCTCTTCCTTCAGCAAGGCTCAGCAGCAAGGGCTGGGCTATTTCCTGAGACATATCGTGCAAGCCACTGCAGGTGCCTAACAGTTATACACCATATATAAAATTGATTTAACACAGCGGAGGGACAACATTTCCTCTCCCTAAACATGCCAGAGACTCAAAGCTCAAAAAGCTGGGCCAGAACAGATCCACTCGCTCCTGGAAAGATTAGTACATTTTTTTGTAATCCCCTAATGATGAAGAGCCTATAGGCAGCATTTGGTGTATTCTGTGTTTACATGCAATTCTAGAAAAGAAGGTGCAGAATTTGGTATCAAGCATAGCATTGACCATACTGATGCTCTTAGTTTATATTTTGAAAACAAAAAATGAGCTTTTAGCTCACATTATTTTAAAGATAACAATGTAAAAGTATGCAGACGATTCCAGGTAAAATATCAGAAAGTTAATGATTCATGCCACGCTCACCTCCACATTTAACTATTTCAATTCACTTTATGCTGGCTGCCCCTGAACCTGAGGAAACTTCAGGTTATCCAGAATGGCTGTTGACTGATACATCGTGGTCTGCACATATTCAGCCTATTTACGGAAACAACTTCACCTGGTTTCACAAGGTTACAAGTTCAAAACAATGGTTCCACAAACCTTAAAGATATAATCTTCCGGGACCGTCGCTTAAGGCCAGTTGTTTAGGCACTGGGTGCGCACATTCCACTTCACGTGGACTTGTAGTGGTGCCTGGCCCTTGGGTTGCTTGGATAGCTTGTTTAACTTTGACCAAAACAAGGTCTTTTTCGACCACCACGGCCCCAACCTGGTGGAATGCTCTGTCTAAAGAGATTTATGCCATGTGGGACCTCTCTAGGTTCTGCAGGGCCTTAAGATGGAATTATTCCTCTGGGCATTCCTAAGGAAATCTTACTGGGCCTACATCAGTGTTTCTATTCAACATACCAGACTGCCAGTGTGTTACACTGTTTTATAGAATATTTTTATTTAATATTTTGTATTTATGTTTTTAACCACCCTGAGCCCTAAATGCCGGGGAATTTGTGGGAAAAAACAAAATGACCTCAGTACATTAAAATGCGATGTGAACAGTCTGAATGAGTCTGAAATGGTCATGGACTAGGTTGCAGTGATGATCACACACTGCAGTTCTTTATGTTGCAAAATCTTTGCTTCATTTTCTAAAGCTCAGCACTTAATTTTTATAAAGTTCAGCACTTAATAAGAAGCAATTCACATTGCTATTTGATACCATGGTGGATGCTTTTTTTGGCTGCAACTTTATATTCCTGTCTGGATCTTTTGCTTGGGTAAATGGGGGATGAAGCTTGTCTGGTTGCAATTATGAAGGAAAGTTACAAGAGGAACACCCTTTCCAGGATCCGGAACCCCTCTCCCCCACTACAGCTGAGAGTTGCCCTCCCAGAGCATATCTCTAGTACTCAGTCTGTTGTAGCAGCCATTTGTCACTGTCCTCAAACTGTGTACATTGTTAAGGAGGTCCATGGAGAGTGTTCCCAGGGATTAAAAGTTCTCTGGGCCCACACTCCAATGACTGTATGGCTCACTAGGCACACTTGCTGCCGCCTATTTTTCCCTTGAGTGCAAGGCAAGCACCCTTCTCCCAGATAATGAGTGGAGAGGGCAGTTTTCAAACAGCTGGCTGTAAGAGAGGCACAGACTACAAACCTTTGTTCCCCGCTGACCACGGAGACCTCTTTCTCCTTTCTCTCCAGGATCCCCATTTTCTCCCTGGAAAAGGCAATGTATATTATCTCAAATTTGTGACCCCCCTCCCCCAAAAAGTGATATCAGAGTGGATACAAATATATAACTGTAACCCCTTGAGTCCCCCAAGGTCCAAGTTCAAAGTCTAAAGTAATTCTAATCAATTCAAAATATAAATTCAATCTATTAAACTACAACAGAAAGCATTTGTGAAAACCCTCCTAAAGATATCAACACTGGTTCACTAACTACTATCCTATATCGGAGTCCTCTTCACAGTTCCTTTCAGACAGCACTGTGTGTTCTTCCTGAGACCAGGTCTGGAGCACAATACCCCCACCCATAAAAATCCTTCTTGCCGCAGCAGGAAGTTTTCCTGGAAAGACACTAGATGAGTCTTCCAGCTTGGTAGTTGCCCTAGGAGCAAGCCCCCTTTTCTCCTGGCAAAACAAGGGTCCATTCCGCATAAGGCTTTAAAACATTTGCAAACATTTTGAAAAGAATCATTTTAGGGGTTTTGTTCTTCATTGTGCCAAACCAAAACATTCTGACAATGTTTCAGCTTATGTAAAATGTTTTGGCTTCTCCACACAGAAAATTCTCCCCTCCCCTCCTTTTTAATATGCATTCGTGGATTCAAAGCCATGAAGATTTTTCAGAATAATAGTAAAATAGAAAAAAATATTAATAGAATAGAATATTAATAACTGAAAAAATCTGCCCTGTTCCCATACAAAGTGGCACATCAAGAATTCAATGGTTTGAATACTCATGTCTCCATGGCATCAAATCATCCACAAACAAAACAAAAAACAAAAGAGGAAAACAGAACTTTCTTGTCACAGGGAGTTCACAATAAGTTTATCACTGTATGCAGATGAGGAAAATCACAAGCAGCCTTGCTGCTAGGGCAGGAAATGTTTGGCAAACATTTCAGGGAAAAAGAAACACTAGAATGCAGTTTCCAAATATAATGTTGTAAGGGAGAAAATATAAAAGAAGTTTTCAAAACAGAAGCTGTGCAGAATTCCAACAGGAAACCTTTTATATTTCAGCCTTAAAATGTTTTGTTTGTGCTATGAGGAATGGACCAAGGTGTTGTTGCTCTGAACTAGGGTACTTCAGTGTGGTTCTTCAGGAGTTCAGCTATGGCAAGTCCTGTTCCTTCCTCTCTCCAGTCACTGCTCCTCTGAAGGACTGTTCAGTTCTTTCCAAGTACTGCAGTTCTTGTGGAGGATAATTCCAGCTAACAAATTCATCTTTCTGGTCTATCCTTTTTCAGCTCCTAAGCTTGTAAAACATGTTTTGTCCTTCAGAGTTGAAAAGTTGAAAGAGTTGAAAGAGATCATGCAGGAACACACTGTTAAAGAACTCATAATAGATGGCGATCCAGCCTCTGTTTAAAAATCTCCAAAGGAGACTCCACCATCTTCTGAGGTAGCACATTCAACTGTCAAACAGTTTTTACCACCTGGAAGTTCTTCCTAATGACTAGGTGGAATCTCTTTTCCCATTGTTTGAATCCATTATTCATTGTCCTAGGAGGTGCTGCTTTCCCCATAACTACCAAAAGGGAAATATTTTGTTTTATGCCTACAAACATGCCTACAAAAATCTATTCTCATAAAAAGTATGAGAAATGTTGTATTGTCGAAGGCTTTCATGGCCTGAATCGTTGGGGTATTGTGTATTACTGGGCTGTATGGCCATGTGATCCTCTGAAGATGCCAGCCACAGATGCAGGCTGGAGAAAATGCTACTAGAACATGACCATACAGCCCGTAAACCATACAACACCCATATGAGAAATGTTGGTGCTAATAACTTTTCTTCAGATTTTTGTGGAGGGGTGGGATTAGGATTCGAGATATTTCTCCTCATCATTTATGTGCTATGGGCATGCTCTGTGTTCTGAACGTTAAGAAAAGAAGAGTGAATGCATACTTTATTTCCTTTGATTCCAGGTTTTCCTTGATCACCTTTAGGACCAGCTACTCCAAAGCTTCCCTGCAAAGAAAATGAGAAATATCAACAACTATTTCTATTTTGGAAAGAATAAACCTTCTTTTCTTCAGGGCTAGAGACAGTGTTCAATACCAGGCCGTGACCTCCTCTGCCCAGCCTCGGTTTCAGGTAAGGCCTGGAGATCTCCCAGAAGTACAACTGCTCTCCAGTCTAATGAGATCAGTTCCTCTGGAGAAAATGGCTGCACTGGAGGTAGATTCTCTGGCATTGTACTCTGCTGAGATCCCTCACCTTTCCAAACCCCACCCCTCCACAGACTCCCACCCCCCAAATCTCCAGAAATTTCCCAACCTGGAACTGGCAAGCCTAGTTTCAGTTCCTCAGATTGGCTGTTATGGCAATGAACAGCCAAACAAAGCTATAAGACATTTTACCTGAAGACCTTTATTCCCTGAAGTTCCTTTCTCTCCACTCACACCAGGAATACCAGCTTCACCCTAAAAAATGTTACATCAGTCAGGTCTAAGATATTCACCCAGATGGACTGCTAATCAGAAATACATTGGAAATACAGTATAACTAGTAATATTGCAAGTACAAGTGTTATTCCGTCTCCAGTCCACCCAATGATTGGTGTATTTGAGGCAAAATGCCATCCATTCAGGCCCTTTTTACAAAGCCTTTTTGGCTTCTGTTAACAAACAGATATTTTAAAGTTTCACATATCTCAAGGATAAAACTCTGTCCTTCCTCAGTTGAGGATGCATTAATCCAAGTTTTCGAAAACCCATTTTGATCCCTATTATTTTTATTGTTGAGCTTTATCCTCTAGGTGTGTGATGAAACATTTAACAATATGTTTGCCTTCAGAATCCAAAGCAGGTATAAACAGCCTGTATGAAAGGGACCTAACATGGGTTGTTGTTTTTTTCTGTCCTTGACCATAATCTAGAGCACACACTCACACACATGTGCACAATTTTATATACACAGATGCCAGCTTGATGACAGAGGAACAAGAGGAATGCTCATTATAATTATTATTTAATATGAAGGAATGCACAAGAACTCAGAGACCCCATATATGAAGGCTGTGAATCACCACGGGCCATGATTGCCCCTAGGGGTGGGAAGGGACAAAGCCTGATTCGGGCCTCAGTGAGGGCGGAAACAAAGGGGGTGGCCATTATTGTTTGGGGCGGATGACAACATGTCAAAAGCCTGGTGGCCATGTCAAAGAGGAGGAGGGAACCCAAGCCTTTAAAGGCTCCATATCTACTTTTCTTCTCTTCTTACCACTGACTCTACCTCTTGCACATCCATCCTTGCATAGGTTTTGGCTTTGCTTTCCTTCCCATAACATTCAATACAATACAGTAATGACCCTCAGCTCTACTTCTCTACCCATGAACGAAGAAGCAATATTTCTAAAGATTTCCCATTCCATTCAAAGCAACTTCTGAGATATTAAATACAAATTTTGAGCAATACCTATCGTGGACATTACCATAGCTGATATGTGTCCATCACTGGTTCATACATGACAAAACATACTTCTCTGTAAAATAAATTCATGCTGTGCAAGAAAAAATACATTGTGGATACATGTGTATATATGGAATAGTCCTGATATCCACCTGTGGGCCTTGAAATCCTGGTTCGCCTGGCAAACCACCTGGTCCAGGTTGTCCTCTCACCCCCTGTGGGAAGATACAATTTTTGGTGGTAAAGATTTTCTCAGGCAAATATTGTCAGAATAGTTTCAGAGAGTAGCCATGTTGGTCTGTAGTAGAAAAGCTAGATTCGAGTCCAGTAGAACCTTCCAGACCAACAAGATTTTTGGAGTATAATTAAATTATATGCAAATTAAAACTTCCTTTGTCAGATACTCCAGAAATCTTGTTTGTCTCAAAGGTGTTGCTGGACTCAGATCTATTATCACAATGTTATTCTTGTGCATGAGCTTCATAACATACGGGGGGGGGGGGGACCTCAACCACACCTGCGATTAAATAAGAGACCGGGGCCACTAGATGCTGTGACAGATACGGTGATGGAAATGGACCGAGGTGTTTCTGTAGCTGAGAAGAAGGGGAGAACGTGTGCTCCACCAGATAGAAAGACACAAATTCCCATAGACAAGAAAACATGCTAGCCCCTTGATGTGTTAGCATGTCTTGATAGGAAGGTCCAAGTCTGGTGGGCTTGAGCCCAAGACCTGGCACCCAGAGCTAAGGGCCCTGAAGCACACATGAGGCAGGGTCTGAAAAGGTTTGCTATTGCTTTGTCCGGGGTATTGCTGGAAGCCTGTGGTTGTGTGCCTTTGGGTGTGTTCTGCGGTGTATTTTGCTATGAAGGATGACAATTACATGAAGGAGAGTTGCAGATGCACCAATGGTGGAAGCATCTTGTAACTGACAAATACCCTAGATCCGTGGTGGCGAACCTTTGGCACTCCAGATGTTATGGACTACAATTCCCATCAGTCCATGCCAGCATGGCCAATTGTAGGGGCTGATGGGAATTGTAGTCCATAACATCTGGAGTGCCAAAGGTTCGCCACCACTGCCCTAGATCATGGGTCTGCAACCTGCGGCTCTGGATACTTTATTTCAGCCTTATACTGCAGCTCTGTGTGGCCTGGAGGTTGGAGGTAGCATGGGTGTGTCCCTCCAGCTCTCCAGAGCAGCGCTGGAAGGAAAGGTGTGTGGAGGGGCCGAACAGGAGGCGGCTCCATGCGGGGTCGCCTCTCTGGCTCAGTAGATCACCGGGCCAGCGGAAAACGGGTCCAAATGGCTCTTTGGGTAGTAAAGGTTGCCGCCCCCTGCCCTAGATGGTAAGTAACTAGCTAGTAATTCTTCTTTTTGTTTATTTTGCTTAGTGGATCTAGATTCTGTCCTTTGTAGTATCTTGATTTTGTGCCTTATAGAAATAAAGGGGTTTTTTTTAGATATAGTCTGAATGAGTCCTTACCCACCTTCCTGACTACTTGGCATGCTACCATGTGACACTCCTGTGCAGTGGGCCTTGGGCAACCCACAAGAGAGAGTGGGAGCTGGACTCTACCCCAAAATGATGGCAGTGGCAGTGAAAATGGGGGCTAAAAGCAGAGCAAAAAGGGGTGACTAGTCTTGCCCCACGCCATGATGGAGATCACATCAATTCTTCATTCTTGAAGGACAGTAATTTTGATCAAATTATACTTTCTTCTGAGGACTCCAAAACAGAACAACGTAATCTACCCAGTGGTATACATGCAGGCAAAAGGATGGGAGGTTTGGAGGGGTGGAAGTTGTGTGTATCCCACTATCTCCATGTAATGCACCCTTTTTGTCAGCTGCAAGTTTCATATGTTTGGAGCATGAATTACTTGCAAGGCACTGAAAGGGGTGATTCGGTGAAGATATAGTGTGTGTGCCAAGACCTGTCCTTACCTCCAGTGCTTCATTTTGCTAGCAAGTGCCAATATGTATACAGGTGAGGGAGGAAAACATGATTGTGTTACAGTTCTCCATGCCATAAGTGCAGTATTACAGTGGTCGATTCTGCACAGCATAATAATAAAGGGATTACATCTGTTATTTTTTTAATCTGGATCTATTTTATTCTGTTTTTGTCCTTCTCATGGATGTCTGTTTTCTTTCTGTCTCTTCACACAAACCGCTATTAATATTTTTCTAACAATGCAAACGGGCAGGAGCAAACATCCCATTTTCCCTGTGTTCTGACTGGCGGTTCCATCACCACAGTCTCCCTTCGGCCATCTTACACCTTCTGTTAAGGGAACGCTTCTGATTGGTGGTGAATCTACCACAACCCCAGGAGCCCAAGCAGGACCTCTCCCTCCCATTTCTACAGCATGGGGGGAAATGTTTGGGGCTTTGATGTCACAACACATGTAAACATGAAGCAAGCAAACCTCCCCCTTAATGTTGTGGTATACAAAATAATAAAATCTGTCCAAAAAGGAAGCAAAGCAATATGTTCCAAAGGTCTGCATCTGAATGCTACATGCTCTGAGCACCCAAAAAATAAAAAGGAAAGGAAATGAGACCATTGCTCGCAACTGCCTTATTTGTTGTGAATCCATTGCTGTACACATTTGGGTGAAATGGTGCTCACAGTCACTGCAAAGGGGAGAAAATAAGCGTGGGGGAAATTTCTGAAATGGTGGGCTGTCACACTGGTTGCAGCTCAGCAGAAACGAAACTGACATAACATAAAGCAGAAGAATTGGTGACTGGGCGGGAAAAATAAAGTGATTGGGTGCCCGTGCTGTTCCCACGGAAGTGGGTCCAACTGGGATTTTTTTAAAAGATCATGATTTGGGCGTTTTTGAAAAACCTGGGTTGAGGGAAATATAATGGGTCAATCCCACTTTGAGGAGGGGACCCATGGGAAATGCTTCCCCAAACCGGGATATTTCCCTTCATCGACCTGTTAAATTTCTACCGTGCGGAATGAACCACTGTTAGTATCGCATCCTTAACGATTGTTTTAATTTGATAGTGAACAATATTCCCAACCATATTTTTTTGAAAATTTGTAAAATTTGTAGAAGGGTCTAAGGATTTATCTTTCAGAAATCATAACATCAGATAAAAGAAAATGGAAAACCAAAACCAAAGCTGTTATTTCTCAAAAAAATGAAATATAAAGAAAGGATAACTTTTTGGTCCATCTCCCTTGGAGTTTTTTCTGTCTCTTTCCACTTGGACACCACTACCACTTGTTTTGCAGTGGTTTTCCAATGATTTCTTAAGTTACCATCTGTCTGAGCAGCATATGTTGAGCTATACTTGTTGAACAAAGAACAGGTAACTATATTTTCATAAGCTTCTTCATTCTGCCCTTTACAAGACTTTCGATGTTGATTACCGAATCTGCTATCCTTGCATATAATCCTCAATACTTCACTTACTATAAACTTGTGGAACTATGGAGAACATACCATTGGCCCCGGAACTCCTCTTTGTCCCTCCGCTCCCTGAAGAAAAGAAACTTTGATTACATATAAGTTATTGCTGGACTAATTAATCATGTAAATCCCCTCCTTAATTTCAACAAATGTTGATTTGTATGAGTTCCCTTTGTAGTGGCAGTATATGTGTGTGTCCAAATGCAATGGGAATCAATTTGTCATCTCTGTATCTCTTTTCAGAAACTAGCTTTTAATTTGTACCTCAATTCCAAAGCCTCCAGCTTGAGGAGGATGTGAGAACAGGTAGGAGAAAGATTATAAAAAGCAATATTTATGACTGCCTTTGTAAATCCAGGATTGGGACTATTCCTAAATAAAAGGAGAATATAGGGATTGACAAGGAAGCATTCATTGCTGGAGGGACATAACAGTTCCTTGGCCTAGCCAAGTCCAGTTCTAAAATGCTGCGTAAAAGATACTTATTTGCCAAAATGCAAAAAGTTTACAAATGCAGAGAGAAATCAACCTTATTTTGTCCTCCTTTAATAATAAAAGATACTGCCAAGAATAGCTTTCCAAACAGATTGCTGTTTAGTAGGTTTGCCAGGCATGGTGTGGCAATCAATGGGAAAAAGGGGACGTGAGGGATTCTGAATGTGCAGGGGATCAACATCTCCACTGCAACGATGTCACCTCCAGTGCCATCCAGAAGTTATATCATCATGCTGGGAATGACACTTTAGCATGTGTCCAAAAGTCTACAGCTTAACCAAATGCTAGAGTATTGCCTAGCATGATTATGTCATTTTCAGGTCGCACCAGAAACAATATCACCAAGCTCAACACCAATTATGCCCCTCCCCATTTCACACAGGCATTTCCTCCTGCCATCAAGCTGAGCAATGGCAAGGAATAGGAGCCAGGGGTAGGCAATCTCCTGCCCCCTGCAGAAAACTGGCAACCCTATCTGCAAGTAAAAATGGTTCTTCGAATGTTTACTGTATTTAAGAATGGTTGCAAGAAATTATGGATTCCCCCACAATGAGGTAGATGCTGCGAATTCTGGAATCTCCATCTAGCTAAGCCTCCTATTCTGTGTTACTAAGAAAAATCAGTTTCTCAATATCAGTATTATTTACTTATTATTATTTGTTTACTTTTCTGCCAAACCAGGGCATTAATTCTTACCGTGTTGCCTTTAGATCCCGCAGAGCCTGCTGAACCATTTGGTCCTCTTTCACCCTTTGGATGGAGAATTTAATCTCATGTTGTTATTCTTCAACAATAATGTTAATATTTCACCTTTTTAAACATTTACAAGGATAGATGAATGCAGAGTAGCTACCCAGGCTGCCATATGGGAAAATCACAATATAGAATATACAGAAAAGAGCATGAGTGCGGGACTCCTCCCCACTCTCCCAACCCAGGCTTGCTGGATGTGCCATCCCTCCTTTCTCTTTCCCAGGCAATATATGGCCCCTCCTGGCTCCAGGTGGTTCAGGAGCAGATGTTCAGCTGCCCTTTCTTGACCAATGCCCTGGATCCAGTCCTGCTGATGGGCTTGCTGTGTGGGGTAGACAGCGATGGATGGGCGGCTCAGGATGGTATTGGGCCCACTTACCTGGGCGGCTTGGCCACTCTGGGTCTGGGCTTTTCTGTTCCCCTCTTCTTCTCTCCCTTTCTCTCTCTGTCTCACTCAAGCTCCCTAATTCATTCCCCTTATTCCCCTCCTCTCTTCACTACGTCTTCCTTTCCCCTCCCTTTCTGTCCTGTTGCCTCTTATTCCCTCCCCCCTCCAAGTCCTGCCCCTTAAAGCCCTTCCTCCAACACTCCAATAGGCTGAGGGCTGTTATTCTGGCCAATCTGGGCTGCCTTGCCCATGGCCTCACTTCCATTTCTAAGTTAAGGAAGGGTGGGTGCTGCATACCTCCTCCTTCCCCAGAAGCATCAGCAAGTCCAGCCTGCTGCTGGTGGCCCTGGGTGCTGGAGTGGGGCAGAATGCTGGGCCTTCACAACCCTATGTCGGCCCTCCCATCGCCCTCCTCCACCCACCGCTGATGCTGGGGCCCAATTCTCACCCGCTGCCAAGCTGGATCTGTTTGCAGCCTGGCATTGCCACACTAGCATGCTGGAGGAGTGTGGGGGAGACGGGGAAGCTCCAGTTGGTGGCTGGGTGGAGGAGTGCTGGGTGCCCACTGGTGGGGCAAGGGAGCACCGAGAATTGGCTGGCAGGGCAGGAGAGCAAGGAGAGCAAGGTTTTAGAAGCAAGGATGCTGGCAGAGTCTGGAGCAGCAGCTGCCATAATCTCCAGACAATTAGTAAAAAACGGCAATAGAGAAGCTCGAGTCACAAGGCTATATTTGTCACATGATTACTATTGCTATCAAATGGTAACTATTACACATCAGTACAACCTTTTAGACAAATTTCTACTAACATATCTAAAGTTCTAAAGCAATAAAGGAAAAAATAATAGATCTATGTTATTTTCTTTGCTGCTGCTTTACTTCTCCCCCACCTCTAAAAAAAGCCCGCATCACAGGTCAGGCATACAATGTAGTCTGAAAGAAGAAGATTACTTGCCTCATTGTCACTGGATAGTTTCTTACTAGAAATGTTTTCATTATTTTAAATTCACACTTAAATCTATGACAAATTAATTACTCCTATTACATCAATTTATGTAGTATGCTTTCAGAGCTATGACTTCACACTAAGGGTTGCATTTTTAGTACTTGAAAACAAATAAGTTGAAGACCAGTTCATAACTAGAAAGGTTATTACCTTGCTCCCACGTAACCCATTGGGGCCAACTGCTCCTTTAATGATGCTGTCTACTCCAGGATTACCCTAAAAAATAGTTCTTTAGTTTTCATTTTTAAACAAGCCAATTCTCACTCAAACTATTCAACAACATGCAGGAGTTAGTTCTCTGAGCTCTATGTCTTGTGATTTCCAAACTCCTGAAAAGCAACGTTTTCTGTTCTAGATACAAGAATATAGCAGACCTTTCTACCAATCTTCTAGTAAAATTCCAAGTACAATATTGAGATCAGGACATACATTCTCACAGAGGTCATTGATGGTCAGTTGAGTTTGAAGATACTTTTTTTTAAAAAAGCAGCATTTTTCTGTAGCATGTGATAGTTCACTGTTTTGAACCATCCATACTACACTGGTTCACTTGGGTCAAATAGGTATATAACTCACCACAAGTTCCTTCTGAAATACATAGAATTTAAGAGTCTTCTGTGATTAATTAACAATGAATTAAGAATGCAACGAGACTTGTAGCAGATACCCAACAGCCATACACTCACATGAAATTGGGTGCATGGGAGGGGAAAGTGAATCTGCTGTCAAAATATACCCAACATCAGTCCCATACTTTAAAAAACCTGAATAGCTACAGTATAGTGTTTTCCTGAAATTACAGATGTTCTCTAGGTTACAGAGATTAATAGGAAATGGAAGCTTTGAAGGAAGAATCATATCTCTGCTGAGATCCCTCCTTCTTCCCAAAATCTGCTCTGTCCAGGAATCACCTCTAAATGACAAGGAATTTTCTGAGTTGCAATTGACACCCTAGAGAGCTAAACCCTTGAGCCATGATCCTGATTTGATTCAGAGACCTATGACCATTTTTTTCAAGAAATGCCTGAGATTTTTGGACATAGAATTACCAGCATGAGGCCCTTACTGATATAATATTTATTTCAAACAATCAGCAGCTGTTTTATAGATGTTTCCAATTTATAGTCTGCTGTGGAAATGACTAATGTGTATGACTATACCTAGACAATACTTTTTCTACTTTGGGAAGACATATAGAAGACATATAAGAAATACAGTGTTTATTTCAAATCACTTTTCTATGAATTTCTGAGTAAGAAACTACTACTTTTAATGTATCGTCTATAGACTCAGTGTAGTTGTAGAAAGTGTCTCTCTCCTGTTAGGGTTTGTTCCTGTGCACTGTAGTAGACATACAAACAACTTTGCTGGTAAGACTGAAAGTAACCAAAAGAACCTGCAGAAGTACTGCTGTGGTTTAATCCAGTTTACAATGCAAACCTTCTAATCCACCAACATACTTGGAGGCAGAAAAAATATGCATCATATCGGGAGTATTTTCAGCAGTGGTACTTTTAAGATATATATTAGGGCTGATCATTCAGTAAATCCAAATGATCAAAAAACCATTTCAGCTTTTTCGGGGAAGTTTTGCACTGAAAAACCCCCAGAACCAAATAACCTGGTTCCGAAAAAGCCGAATAGGTGTTGGCTTTTTCAGCTTTATTAGCCGCCTACTAGTCCCAACTTCACAAGCAGGGAGGGGGCCAACAGGGCTGCCTGTGGAGCTCAAAAGCCCTGATCTCCACAGGCAACCCTCCGTCCCTACTGATGAAGGTGGCTCCAACTTCACAAGCAGGAAGGTGGCCCCGCACAGCAAAATGCAGGGGTCAGGTGAGTTGGCTTGTAATGTTCACATTCAGCTTTAAAACCCTGAAAGTTTTCAGGTCTTTTTCAGCCAAACCTGAAAATGACTGAAAATGACTATAAAGGTGGCCACAACTAGTGAATATCAGCTCCCAGTCAAGGCATGGATTAGGCATTCTGATTCCTTACAACTTCAGAAAATGATGACACACCAATTAAGAGTAACTGCTATTATGTAACAACTTTTAGTGGAGTATACATGAGATCTGAAAATGCAACCACATCCTTAACTTAAAAGGTAAGGTAAATATAAAATATACTAAGTATGTTCAAGAAAACTTACGGGATCTCCTTGAAAGCCTTTCGAACCAGGTTCACCAGGAAGTCCTCTTGATCCTGGATTGCCCTGGAAATGTTGGAAATAGATTTTTGGCTTCCTTTGAAAATCCTTTCAATTGGATCTGTCACAGTTTCTGACCTCTCAAACGTCATCTTTATTTTTGATCCCTGATTGTTTTCATATCCAGAGAGTAGAGAATTTGCTTTGCCTATTCATGTTTTTGTAACCATGAGGACTGACTAATGTGATGTATTTTATATGGGGCTCCTCTTGAAGACAACTTAGAGGATATATGGCTGATTCCGCACGGGCTAAAAACAGCAGTGTGAAAATGGTGTGAAAACAGTATAAACCCTTTTACACCGTTTTAAACCCTTTTACACCATTTTCACACTGTTTTCACACTGCTGTTTTTGGCCCATGCGGAATCAGCCTATCTGAGGCAGAATGATGCAATTTACCTGCTAATAAATATTGGGACATCATAGAGTCTTAAATTGGACAGGCCCTTATAGGTCAAATAGTCCAACCTCTGCTCAGTGAAGGAAATCCAATGCAGGGTATTTTTCTCATTTGGTAATTGAATAGTGTTATTGTAGTACAGCATTATCACAATAAGTAGAATAGGTTATTTGTGTTCTCAGCTTTCCTATTTTTTAAAGCAAGTTCCCAGTCTGTTCCATTGCAGAGATACAAGGGGACAGCATATCTCTGCAACAGAAAGTGTTAGAGGCTTTTAATTAAAATGAAAGCTAAGAATCCATGGAATCTTTAACACATTTGGGTCCAGTTCGCACAGCACAAACAAGACCTCTGTGAGACACCTTAAAAAGAGTTGACTGCCTATTTTCACTCCACACACCAAAATGAGATCTTACAAAGATGTGACTTCTGGGCGCTTTCCAGACAGCAAAGGCATCAGAGGGGGAAAGGGCTGTTTCCTGCATGACAATTTTGCTGTCTGGTCAGTTTCACCCAGTGGTGGGATTCAGCAGGTTTGCACCACTTCAGCAGAACCGGTTGTTAAAATGGTACTTGTAAACAACCAGTTGTTAAATTATTTGAATCCCACCACCAGAACCAGTTGTTAAATTATTTGAATCCCACGACTGGTTTCACCCTCAGAACGTGCCCGACATTTTGCGTGCAGCTGAAGGGATTCTTCCTGCAGCCATCTGCTGAAGATCGTCCCAGGACGTTTGCTCTGCAAACTTCAATCCTGGGTGTCTTCTCAGCCCAAAAAGTACATCGTTGTACTCAGCTGGTCCTGCCAATTCTGGCAATATATAGTTTCCCTGTTTTCTTTTTAATTTCTGAGGAGCTATCTTTATATTGACACAGACATAAATAAGAGAATCTTAACTGCTGGAAAGATGGGTCTGCTGCCCATTGAAAAGTGTTGTGATAACCTGCCCTTTGCAGACCAACTTTGGCCGTTTCCGCACGGCCCATAAACGACGGCCTGGGGGCGGTAAAAACGCCACCCCCAGGCCGCTGTTCGCACAGGCGCCGCTACTGCAACGCAGCAGCTGCGACCTGAATGCGCTTCCCTCCCCCCAGGGCGGCGTCAGGCCGCCCTAAACAACAACCCTTTAAAGGGTTGTTGTTGGGGAGGAAGTGTCTTCCCGGCGGCGCGGTTCGCACCGCGCCGCCGGGGAAGAGCGCCGTCGCCCTCCTCCGTTCTACTCCGCGATGTCACCATTAAATTAAGCCTGCTGGCCATCCGGGCCCCGCCCGCACTGTCACTCCGACCTCCAGAGGTCGGAGGGGCAGCATGGGCGGGGCTCCGAAGATCTTTGGCGACGACGAGGACATCGTGAGTCGAACTGAAGAGGGCGAAAACGCATCGGACGACCTCAGCAACCTGCGCGCGCGCTTAGCGATGCGAGCGGGCTTGCGCCCCCATAAGCACTCTTGGCGGCGTGGGGAAGTACTAAGGAGGCGACGTCTTGAAGCCCGGCCTTAGTTTCTTTTTTTATTACTGCACTGAAAAAACAAGTCGGTTTGTGGAGGGCAGGTCAACTCAATGCTTTTCAATGGGTGGCAGACCCATCCTCCCAGCAGGTAAGATTCTCTCATGTGTGTCTGGCAAGGAGGAGCCAGGCAGGAGAAGCCTTGCAAAAGGTTTAAGGCGGAAAGTGTACTTTGAAGTGTTTTTTTTAAAGACATCTTGAGCAGAAATAAGGCATCTAAGGACATCTTGAGGAAAAGGCTGAGTGCCTTCCAGGACATTTTTCTTTTGCATCCTCAAGATGTCTTATTTTAGCTGTGTGGAATGGACCATTGTTGTAACATTATACACATATTGACTGTAAAAGATCCAAAAGCCCCAGTAACCCCAATAACCTGGGGGAGCGGTAGCGCTGTTGCCATGGGACTGGGACGGGGAAATTGTGTGGAAACCTGCCATGTGGAAGCCCTGTCGCCACTGTGCCAGCAAGGGTTAAACCACATAGGTTGTCCTCATGTGGAAACCACCTGATATTATTTTTATGTTTTAGGAGACATCATTCTATTATTCTAATCTTTTATAATGATCCTGAATCTATTACAATCCATATTGCATTAATTTCGTGGTTCCAATCCTCTGAGAATTCATATGAATCCTTTCTCATTCAATCACAGTCTTTCTAATTCCATTCAAATCCACCACTGAGGCAATAACAGGATTTTCCCTGGAATTTCTCGAACCTCTTAACGAGGAATATATATTTAGATTGCTCAGCCAAAGACTGATTGATATGGAAATTCAGTCCCTTCACCCAGTACAACCTGCAGTATGTTCCTCAGATTTTCTAAACCTACCCATCCTACATGGGAAGATAGCAAAATACTTCTATAGTCTCGACAATTAATACCGTCGCCAGAGCATTTTATGCTTGCCAGAGTAAACGCCTTTCCTTCTAAAGTTACAATCGGGAGATTTCAAGGTGTTTTATTCGCTGACAGACTATGCCCATGCTCTGTTAATGCCGTGGATACAATACAGCATATCCTCCTAGAATGTCAGCTACACTCTGCATTAAGTAATTGCTATATAATCCCCAGTATTAAAGCTAAAACAAATCTGCCTTCGACTTATGTGAGTGAAGTATTTGCCAGTGATGCATCTTCTGCAGAGATAACCTTTAGGGAATTACGCTACATATCTAGCAGAAGTAATATCCCAAAGACCCGGTACTAAAATGTGTCCCTCAATGTATCAAATCATCTAGAATTACATTGATTTGATGTCTGAAGGCTCAGGTCGTTGTGATGAACATGGGAAGTCCTTCAAATCAGTTTTGATTAAAATATATGGATGTTGCGGTGTGTCTCCGGAGAGTTTGTGTATGATTTGTCCTAACTTGGTGAACTGGATTCCTCGTTGTATTGCTGTTTATCATACAAACATACTGTATGCAGAATTATTTATGCCTAATAAAGGTTTACTGTACTGTACTGTACCACATAGGTTGTCCTCATGTGGAAACCACCTGATATTATTTTTATGTTTTAGGAGACATCATTCTATTATTCTAATCTTTTATAATGATCCTGAATCTATTACAATCCATATTGCATTAATTTCGTGGTTCCAATCCTCTGAGAATTCATATGAATCCTTTCTCATTCAATCACAGTCTTTCTAATTCCATTCAAATCCACCACTGAGGCAATAACAGGATTTTCCCTGGAATTTCTCGAACCTCTTAACGAGGAATATATATTTAGATTGCTCAGCCAAAGACTGATTGATATGGAAAGTGGTCCCTTCACCCAGTACAGCCTGCAGTATGTTTCACTCAGATTTTCTAAACCTACCCATCCTACATGGGAAGATATGCAAAATACTTCTATAGTCTCATTATTACAGTCCATCTCGTCATAGAGCATTTATGCTTGCCAGAGTAGCGCCTTTCCTTCTAAAGTTACAATCGGGAGATTTCAAAGGTGTTTTACATTAAGCTGCGACGGGCTATCTTACATGCTCTGTTAATGCCCGTGGATGCAATACAGCTTCATATCCTCCTAGAGATAGTCAGCTACACTCTGCATTACGTAGTCACTATATAATCCCGATTATTAAAGCTAAAACAAATCTGCCTTCGGCTTATGTAGTGAAGTATTTACTTAGTGATGCATCTTCTGAGATAACCTTTAGGGTCGCTACATATCTAGCGGAAGTAATATCCCAAAGACGGTACTAAAATGTGTCCCTCAATGTATCAAATCATCTAAATTACATTGATTTGATGTGCAGAGGCTCGAAGATCGTTGTGGTGGTATGGGAAGTCATTCAAATCAGTTTTGATTAACATATGGATGTTGCGGTGTGTCTCCGGAGAGTTTGTGTATGATTTGTCCTAACTTGGTGAACTGGATTCCTCGTTGTATTGCTGTTTATCATACAAACATACTGTATGCAGAATTATTTATGCCTAATAAAGGTTTACTGTACTGTACTGTACCACATAGGTTGTCCTCATGTGGAAACCACCTGATATTATTTTTATGTTTTAGGAGACATCATTCTATTATTCTAATCTTTTATAATGATCCTGAATCTATTACAATCCATATTGCATTAATTTCGTGGTTCCAATCCTCTGAGAATTCATATGAATCCTTTCTCATTCAATCACAGTCTTTCTAATTCCATTCAAATCCAACACTGAGGCAATAACAGGATTTTCCCTGGAATTTCTCGAACCTCTTACCCAGGAATATATATTTTAGATTGCTCAGCCAAAGACTGATTGATAATGGAAATTCAGTCCCTTCACCCAGTACAACCTGCAGTATGTTCCTCAGATTTTCTACCAAGCCTACTCCATCCCTACATGGGAAGGCTGATAGTGCAAAATACTTCTATAGTCTCGACAGTCCATCTGCGTCGCCAGAGCATTTATGCTTACGCCAGAGTAAACGCTCTTCCTCCTTCTAAAGTTACAATCGGGAGATCTTCAAAGGTGTTTTATTCGCTGACCAGACTATGCCCATGCTCTGTTTAATGCCGTGGATACCGCAATACAGCATATCCTCCTAAGAATGTCAGCTACACTCTGCATTAAGTAGTCACTATATAACTCCGGATTATTAAAGCGCTAAAACAAATCTGCCTTCGGTTTATGTAGTGAAGTATTTACTTTAGTGGATGCATCTTCTGGAGATAACCTTTAGGGTGGCTACATATCTAGCAGAAGTAATATCCCAAAGACGGTACTAAAATGTGTCCCTCAATGTATCAAATCATCTAAATTACATTTTGATTTGATGTCTGAGGCTCAGGTCATTGTGGTGCAACATGGGAAGTCATTCAAATCATGTTTTGATTAACATATGGATGACTGATTGTGTGTCTCCGGAGAGTTTGTGTATAGAATTTTGTCCTGGGAACTTGGGTGTGAACTGGATTCCTCGTTGTGTTGCTGTTTACTCATATACACAAACATACTGTATGCAGAATTATTTATGCCTAATAAAGGTTTACTGTACTGTACTGTACCACATAGGTTGTCCTCATGTGGAAACCACCTGATATTATTTTTATGTTTTAGGAGACATCATTCTATTATTCTAATCTTTTATAATGATCCTGAATCTATTACAATCCATATTGCATTAATTTCGTGGTTCCAATCCTCTGAGAATTCATATGAATCCTTTCTCATTCAATCACAGTCTTTCTAATTCCATTCAAATCCACCACTGAGGCAATAACAGGATTTTCCCTGGAATTTCTCGAACCTCTTAACGAGGAATATATATTTAGATTGCTCAGCCAAAGACTGATTGATATGGAAATTCAGTCCCTTCACCCAGTACAACCTGCAGTATGTTCCTCAGATTTTCTAAACCTACCCATCCTACATGGGAAGATAGCAAAATACTTCTATAGTCTCGACAGTCCATCTCGTCGCAGAGCATTTATGCTTGCCAGAGTAAACGCCTTTCCTTCTAAAGTTACAATCGGGAGATTTCAAGGTGTTTTATTCGCTGACAGACTATGCCCATGCTCACTGTTAATGCCGTGGATTACAATACAGCATATCCCTCCTAGAATGTCAGCTACACTCTGCATTACGTGAGTCACTATATAATCCGGATTATTAAAGCTTGCAAAACAAATCTGCCTTCGGCTTATGTAGTGAAGTATTTACTTGAGTGATGCATCTTCTGAGAATAACCTTTAGGGTAAAGCGGTTACATATCCAGTTTGCGGAAGTAAATATCCCAAAGCACGGTACTAAAATGTGTCCCTCAATGTATCAAATCATCTAAATTACATTGATTTGATGTCCTGAGGCTCAGGTCATTAATGGTGAACATGGGAAGTCATTCCAAATCAGTTTTTTTGATTAACATATGGATGTTGCGGTGTGTCTCCGGAGAGTTTGTGTATGATTTCAGTCCCAAATGCTTGGTGAACTGGATTCCTCGTTGTATTGCTGTTCTATCATACAAAACATACTGTATGCAGAATTATTTATGCCTAATAAAGGTTTACTGTACTGTACTTTACCACATAGGTTGTCCTCATGTGGAAACCACCTGATATTATTTTTATGTTTTAGGAGACATCATTCTATTATTCTAATCTTTTATAATGATCCTAAATCTATTACAAATCCATATTGCATTAATTTAGTGGTTCCAATCCTCTGAGAATTCTATATATGAATCTTTCTCATTCAATCACAGTCTTTCTAATTCCATTCAAATCCAACACTGAGGCAATAAAGGCTATGAAGGATTTTCCTTGGAATTTCTCGAACCTCTTAACGAGGAATATATATTTAGATTGCTCAGCCAAAGACTTGACCCAGTTGATACTTGGAAATTCAGTCCCTTCACCCAGTGACACAACCTGCAGTATGTTCCCTCCAGATTTTCTACCAAACCTACCCACTCCTACATGGGAAGATGTGGCAAAATCACTTCTATAGTCCTCGACAGGGTCCGACATCTACAAATTAAGCTTGGGAGGCCATTTATGCTTCTGCCAGAGTAAACTATGCTTTCTCCTTCAGCTAAAGAGTTTAAGCAATCGGGAGATTTCAAGGTGTTTTATTACAGCTGAGCAGACTATGCCTACATGCTCTGTTAATGCCGTGGATACAATGCAGCGCCTATATCCTCCTAGAATGTCAGCTACACTCCTGCATTACCACATAGTCACTATATAATCCCGATTATTAAAGCTAAATGGAAACAAATCTGCCTTAGGCTTATGTAGTGGAAGTATTTACTTAGTGAGTGCATCTTCTGAGATAACCTTTAGAGGTCGCTACATATCTAAGCGGAAGTAATATCCCAAAGACGGTACTAAAATGCTGTCCCTCCCAATGTATCAAATCATCTAAAGTTTACATTGATTTGTCATGTCTGAAGGAGCTCAGATCATTGTGAGTGAACATGGGAAGTCATTCAAATCAGTTTTGATTTCAACATATGGATGTTAGCGATTGTGTCTCGGAGAGTTTGTGTATGATTTGTCCTAACTTGGTGAACTGGATTCCTCGATTGTATTGCTAGCAACTTTATCATACAAACATACTGTATGCAGAATTATTTATGCCTAATAAAGGTTTACTGTACTGTACTGTACCACATAGGTTGTCCTCATGTGGAAACCACCTGATATTATTTTTATGTTTTAGGAGACATCATTCTATTATTCTAATCTTTTATAATGATCCTGAATCTATTACAATCCATATTGCATTAATTTCGTGGTTCCAATCCTCTGAGAATTCATATGAATCCTTTCTCATTCAATCACAGTCTTTCTAATTCCATTCAAATCCAACACTGAGGCAATAACAGAATTTGAAATAATACCGGCTGGCCAGGGTCTCCCTTTTCTCCTTTTGGTCCTGGCAGTCCTTGTGATCCCTTGATGAAGATAAAAAAGAAATGTTATTTTGTGTACCTAAACAAAAATGTAGCATGGCAGAAGACAAGAAAATACAAATTACCTCTTCTCCATTAATTCCATCAATTCCATAAATCCCATTGTCTCCCTAAGAAAATAAAAGCAGGAAAAATGAGTTCCTTTGCTATCCAGGTGATTTATCCTACAGTAATTGTCAAAGAAAAGAGTAACCTATGCAAATTCCAGCAACACTAAAGCTAAATAAAGGAATTCCATTATAATGTGAATTGCTCCTCTCTAACTCCCCCTCCCCCACCACAAAATAATCCACTCTGGAAGAGTTTACATTGTCTCTGCCTCCAATTTGGCCTCTTCAATGGAATACCTTCTATCTTGTCTGTTATAGTTATTTGTAATGGATTTAGATAATAATCAGGCCCTCTCAGAGGTCCAAAGAGGCCCAAGGCTTTGAGGCCCCTATGCATAATAAAAATAAAAAATGGCAACACAGGATGTTCATAAAAGCAAGGCACAACACTTATCAAATGCTCAAAATTGCCGTCTCCAAATCTGACACTCCTTTTGAGGTTGGCCCTGATCATAACACTAAGCTTAAAATATCCATGCAGATCATTTACTTAATCCCACCATGCTTGGTTTTATATCATTATTTTAGCATTCATTAAACAAACATACCTATAGTATGGGAAAATAAAATGTATCCCTCCCATATGAAATAACTCATTCTTTTTGGTGTTTAAGCAGTAGAGAATTCTGACTTAGGCAAGGGGAAGAACACGCTTCTAGTGATTTTATACATGAGACAAACAACAGGGTTATGGGTCACCTTTTTTACCATTGCCACAAGAACAGATACGAGATAAAAGTCCATAATTCTGTAAAAAAAAATCGTTGTAGAAAGCATCTACAACAGCGTTTAAAATCATAATTTCATGAGTGCTTCAACCTGCTCATCTTCAAAATTAATCTCCCTGCTTATGAGTACATGAATAAAAATGAAGAAACTGATATAATTTAGAAGACTGATCTGCTCCCAAATCAGGATGAATTTCCAGGTCACAAACTTTACTTTTAATTTGGATTTCAGCTGGGGTTATATTTTTGTCAGAGTATCTATCAAAAACATAATGATCTAAATGAGTTAATTTTTCCCAGAGATTGCTCAATACATTTAGCAATCTTTAATTCTCCATTTTCTGTACTTTTTGTTCCCCTTCTGTCATTTTTATTTCCTCATTCTCCCAATATCTCCCTCACAAAGACTGCAGGCATCAAAAAACCGCATGCATTTATCCTTTCGGTTTGCACTTCTAACACCCTGAGAAGCAGGGATTTTTGGAAAAGCACAATTATATGTTGCAAAATCATATATGTAATACTGCCAAATATGCACTCAATGTGAATTAAAAATCTACAAGAGAGGGTTCACAGGCCCAAAGAAAACCTGGAGGAAACTTCAAGTTGATAGGAAAAAAATGAAAAGTTTTAAAAAATAACTATAACAGTAAAGATTGTGGATTGTTTAAAAGAGGGAAGACACTTATGCAGTGGCATAACTAGGCAAACTGGAGCCCTGGACAAAACTTGAGTTTGATACCCCCCCCCCAGATGTCAGCAAACCCACTTTAATTCCATGCACTTTTGATACCCCTTGACATAGCTATGCCCAGTGTCATATCTAGGCAAACTGGAGTTTGGTACCCCCCCCATGGGCAGCCGCCCTCCCCCACCCTGACCAAGCAATGATTTTTTACACCAAATCGTTTCAAAGTCACCATCACATTTTAGAACATGCCCCAACTCCACAGAATCTGAACACAGCCAATAGGAATACAAGTGCCACACAGCAGAAATAATTTTTTGAAAAACATTTTCAAAATGCTTTCAAAAGGTTTTATTACTGCTATGAACTACATCTTTATGGGTGCTGTATCCAATCCCAATTGGGGGAAACAGCATCACTCTTCTAATGTGTATTGTAAACATTTAGGGAACCCCACAGATTCTCTACTTTAAGGTTGGATTTAAAAGGAGGAATGTGGGCTAAATCCTAGATTTTAAAACAAGTGGATGCACTGGGAATCCACCCCAAATAGCATCACTTTTCAAGTAGCTGGTGTGGCTTTAAACTAGAGATAGATTCTCACTTTACAAGTCCACTTGCTTAAAGGGGAGCATCTGGGGTTCCCAGTTTAAAGCAACATGGAAAGTGAGATGCTATTTACAGGGAGTTGATTCTCCCCCACCTCTGAAACAGCATCATTTTCAATGTTTAGGCTTTAGGGAGACCTCAGATTCTCCCTTTAAACACATCCCAAAAAGGGGGGGGGGGATTTAAAAAGGAAAATCTCGGGAAATGTGGGGGGGTGCCTGCTGTCAGGGGTGCAATTGTTAAATGAGCAGCACTCAAACTTTCAGGGAGTAGCAGTTTAGGAGACTCCTCTCCTGGCCAATCGATACTACTTCCAGGTTTAGGTGAGAGAAGTTCTGAGTTCCAGGGCATCCCAAGCCAGTTATGGGCCCCCTCAGATATGCTTAGCCCCTATCTCCTTCCGTTTCCCATTTAGGAAACAATGGGGATAGGGGCACCCCCCTTTGGTATGATCCATAAGTTTGGACTCCCTGAATAAACCTCTACTCAAACTCTGGAGTGATAGCATCAAGGGAGGAGTCTCCCAGAAACATCCGTTGAGAATGAGTGTGATGCTGCTAAGCTCCTAAAAACTGTGCCTTCCCTGGGTAAGGGCCTAAAAAACAGAAAACCCTACTAAAATACTCACAAAGGAACCCACTAGAAACAAACCTGTTTAGTTTTTGCGCTACAAGGCACTGCCTGGAGAAAATCAAGCAACTGCCCACTTTTGCACACCCTTAATGGGAGGAATGCCTCTGTGCTTATGAGATGGCATTTTAACAGAAAAACATACAGCAGGGAAAGGGTTAAGAATTTCTCTCCCTCCTCCTTCTCCTGTGCTTCCTCCTTCTCTAGCTACTCCTACAATCAATCAAAGGCTTCATTGACACATTGGCATGTGATGTTTTGTCCTTAATGACAATTTTTCTCTTCTTATGTTATTATTCCAGGTATATGTTTATAAATCATATAACTCATAAGCCACAATCAAGATATTTTTCAGGAAATAAACATTTGATTTCTGTACCTTTTTCCCACTCCATCCTCGTTGCCCCTGAAATATTTGAAAGAACAGACATATATTTAATGAAACATACAAAAACAACTAGCATGTGGATGAAATTACTATCAAAGGCACAAGAATATTCTTACTTTTGCTCCTTGATCACCTTGGCACCCAGTATAACCCTGCCGTCCATATGGTCCAGGTAGCCCACTGGGACCCTAAAGCAAAAAGTCTGAGAGTCAATAGGAGCATACAAATACAAAGAAGTGATAAATTAATGCAAAGAGTGTGTAACGTACTGGCTCTCCATCATCTCCTATGTATCCTGGAATTCCATTAGCACCAGTAGGTCCCTGAAAACAAAATTGGGAACAGATGAATATTGAAAGCATTTGGCTAATATTTTACTAGGAATAGCTAGACATTTACTAAAAGGCATACTTTGGTAGTGGCAAAATTCATTCAGTTTCTTTCTCAGAAAAAGTTAGCTTAAGCATTCAGCATCCCTCTTTTCTAAAGCTGATTGGGGGAAATCTCAGACATCACAGCAACTGTCTACCTGGGATCATCAAAATAGCTCAATATAATAACACCATACTATTTAACATTCTCTAAATAAAACACAGTTTGTTGTGGGTGCCATGCAGGGCCGGTTTTAAACTGATTAGACCAATTGCTTCCAATTGGGCCCCACGCCTAAGGGGACCCCCCACACCAGGGTAATCTCCTCTAGTCTTGTCAAATACATAGAACAACACATTGCAACATACATGAGACAGACCCCTCACCTTTTTAACTCACTGAGGCAGGCGAATCACTCTCTGACCTGGCTTGACAGGTTTTTCCCACCTTTTCCCCTTCAGATATGGTCGTGTATGATGAATTGTATGCCAATAAAGGCTTGTAGTTGTTGTAGTAATGTATGATGAAACAGAAGCATTTTACCTCAGCCCTGTAGCTCTCCCAGAATGTGGAGGATGCCCATTATTTTAAACTTTCTGGCAAATCCCTTAATAAGGCACACTAAATAATACTGGTGCATAATTCAAATAAAACAGAATTAAAGTTTATTAACAGAGAGGAGATGGGAATGAACAATAAATAAATTAAAGGGAAGGAAAAGATGAGGCAGGAGAAATATATACACAAAAGATCTTTGGAAGAGACTGATTCATTTTTGGTTTCAGGCACAGGCATTATAACTGTGTTATGGCTTGGCAGCTAGAGGCAGATGAGGGTGGCTGATCGACTGCAAAACAGCTAGCATCCCCATGTGAACAGCTCCCTGGGGACGGCGTTTTTGCCATTCCCAGGGCGCTGTATTTGGCCCGTGCAGAAAGGGCCTTTAGGTAAAATAAAGCAAAAACCCTCAATACTTCAGACTAACTGATCCCTAAAATTCTTCTTTCCTCACTTTGGAAGATCTATTCCTTCTCCAGTTATATATCTGGCCACCTCAGCTTGGGCCCCTCAATAACTTCCATCAGTTCTCTCAATTTGTTTATTATACATTGTTTTCACACACCTCACAGGCCGTCACACAGTAGAGCAGTGGTGGCGAACCTTTGGCACTCCAGATGTTATGGACTACAATTCCCATCAGCCCCTGCCAGCATGGCCAATTGGCCATGCTGGAAGGGGCTGATGGGAATTGTAGTCCATAACATCTGGAGTGCCATAAGTCCACCATTGACAGTAAGAGCAAACCAGATTCAGCACACATTGACTCTAAATCTACTTCTCCTCCAGAGTGTGATATGTTAGCACACGCGAAAACATTTTCTGCTAATAAAAAGAGCACAATAGCAATATGACTCATTTATAATTTATTAATGCTAAGTGGTTTTTCAAAATCCATAAAAAGATAATTTGTTTCCAACAATGCTGTTCACTTACTTTTTGAATGTTTTTTTCTAAACAAAAAAATTAATATTTTTAATAAATCATTTCACAGTCACTAAAACAAGCTGTTTTGAAACTATATGCTTTTCAAAGGTGATCAATATATTTTGTTTGTTTACTTGTAGGCTTACATGTTTGCAATTTTATATCAAAATGTAGCTTAGATCTGCTTGGTCCATGAACTCACATGGACCTTTATGTGCACATTCTAGCATAGAAATATAAAGTCAATAACAGACTTTATTTGTATCTCTATGCTTATGCAGATCTGGGCTGGAAACCTGAGGCCCCACCAAAAATGTTCCTAATTGGACCCCACAGCGCCTAAGGCCGGTCCTGGTGCCATGGTCAAAACTGCTGGAAGTACTGGGAAGCCATTTCATGTGACCATACTGGAGCTGCCTCCATTCAGTAGCAATTCAACAGGTGGCACTCACTGCATAAATTGTATATATTCCCTCCCGGCTTAATTTTGCAATGAATAGCAGCTATTCACATATTTTTGAAAATAATGGAAATGATTGGAAGTCATCAAATTTCTTTCTTTTTTAAAATAGATGGATGAGAAATAGATTTTTATAACTCATGCTAATATTGATAAAACCATGCAGTTATTGTTCTTATTGATAAAGTCACTGGCTCTTTTTGGTCTGGCTAAGAAAATAATGAAGGAGGCCTGACCAAAACATATATATATATTAAGAAGGATGTAAAAATTTGGCATGTGTTTCAACAGCCAAATATTATTCATCAGAGCAATGTTTATTCATACAGTAAAGTTACCAAAGTACTGTAATAACACATTTTTACATCATTGTCAGAGTAAACACAAGTCTAAGTTGTGAGTTGTCTCTTTAAATTCTATAAATTCTACTTATTTCAGCTTATTTGCTGTCCCTAGAATTTATTCTGACACTGACAAAAAAAAATGTGTTATTTACTGTGGTAACTTGACTATATGGATAAATGTATTGTCAAAGGCTTTCATGCCCAGATTCAACTGGAAATTACAATACAGTTTTTAAAACAGAGTAAAGATTGCCAGTCATTGGCCAATATTTGATATCTTTGATTTTTATTACTTAGAAATAATCATGACATGATTTAACTTGTCTATAACGCCTAGCATTAATAGAGCAATAATCTCTGTTTTTGTACAACGTATGGGAAATTAAAAGAAAATATGCCTATATTTTGAGTGGAACTCCAAGTTGCCCATTTTTTTAAACTTAACTCTTATTTAATGTAAATTCAATTATGCAATGTAAACTCAATTATGCAAAAACATCCTTACCTTTGTCCCTGGAATGCTTCTCTGCCCAGCGAGGCCTTCTTCACCCATGCAGGTACAAAATACACAGCAGCATGTTCTCTCAGCAATTTGGCTCTGGAAAAGAAGGAATTGCCACTGATTTTTTTAAAATCTATTATATTCTGTATCGCTCACACTGCTCAACATTGCAATTTATTTGCTGGTATGATGACTAACAGAATGCACCTTTGCATCCAAATATCCAATCCTTTGGTTCTTGAGTAACTTACCATATACCCAAATAAGCTTTGGGCAATATTTTGCAAGCTAATGGTCAAATGATTATGATATCCAAATCCTTTTCCAAACTCAATGTATTGTAAATTATGATAGTTGCTAGCTCCTTCCAGAGTAACTGTTATCAGTCCATCAAGTCCTGTTGAAAACACATAGTTACCAATATGTTTTAAATTAAATACCTGTTTTATATTGGAATCATCAGGAATTAATGTAGATTGTTATACAGAAAATACAACTAAAAGACTGAAGATTATCTCATCCATTCACATTTTATTTTTGCACAGTTGTACATGGGAGTACCCTGAAATCATTTTGCAAAAGACAAGCAGCAAAACGTTTGGAAAATTACAACCAAAGTTGAAGCTAGAAGATGCATTCTCTTGTGTTCCGTCTGAGAACACACCATAATGGAATGCTAAGAATGTATTATGAAAAGCATTCCTGTTGATTTCCTGTCTCTAACAATGTACCAGAATTTCTTCCTGAAACATTGGCTGCTAATATCCACCAGGACCAGCCTCAGAATTTTAAGCAAATTACTTTGCCATCCCTTGGCATCATGAGGAAGCCCTTGCTCATCCTCTCTCCCCATGATATGGGAAAGCATTCCCCCCCCCCCCGTACATAGGACAGCCTCCCCCACTCACATTGCTCTCAGTAGGGCCAAGACTGTGGGTTGCCACAGTGTCATGTCCCCCAGCAGGAATGGGAAGGAAGGCAAAAATGGCACTGGCCTACCCAGCACATCCCTGTCCCCATCCCCCTAATGGAGGGAGCATGAAGGAGCAGGATCACCACAGGCAATTCCAGTGGAGTTTGTGAGCTACCTGGAGCTGCCTCTTGCTGGGTAGGGTGGCAACAGAGCTGGATTTGACACCCTACCACCTCTGGTGCTCTAGACCATTGCCTTAGTTTCACTAGCAGACCCACTGGCATTGACATCTTGGATAAATATGGCCATTTCAATCCACTCTTTACCTTTTTTTCTAAATTCTTCAGATCTTTCTTTGAGCAATTTTACATCCGCATCCAAACCGTCAGAGAAAAGAAGTAACACCTATAGAAAGATCAGATATGTAAGACTAAAACAGGAACTATGTATGGTTCAAACAGGAGTCATATATTAATAGTTGGGTACAATCAACTTTATCAAATGGTCTGATGGATACCTAGGATTAATTGGACATTTGGATAAATTAAACTATTTTAAATGGTAGCATAGACATGACACCACAAATGAGAAATGCACAGAGTTTTAACATATTCAAACTTGGTATGTTTGCTGTGTGACATTATGCAATTAGGCAAGTTTTGTAAAGGGATATATTACCTGGCTTCGTTTTTCATTACGAGGTAGATTGCCAAATGTATTCCAAAGTGTGTTCAAGAATGGAACATTTAGATAAGATGGTTTGTTGACTGTAACTTTTCTGAGTTCCTCCATGATTTTTGTAGGATCAACTTGGAGGTCTGATGAGGAAGTTGAGTTCATGTTTTCCTTAGAAATAGCCACGCTGAACTGTGTCTTTGTTCCTGTACCGCAACTCACAGTGCTTACAGATGTCAAATATTCTAAAATCTTAGGCAGGTGGGTTTCCAACAGGGACTGTCCATGGAATAAATGATCACCCAGCTTTTGAGATGAAATGTCAAATCCAATAACGATATCCACAAAACATGCTGTTTTGAAGGAAGATAAAATAGAAAGAATCACAAATGAACTGAGAAATAAAGAAAGACAAAAACAGATAACAGTAGAGAATTACATCAGTAATGAAAACAGAAAAAATTATGACAATTCAGACAAAATGGTTCATCTACTTCTGAAAACTGATTCCATGAACAATCCTTTACCCTGCTCTCTTTATTGATGTTTTAATCACAGAAAACAAAGTTGCACTTTTCTTAACTGTTGTTAATCTAGAGGTCTTCTGTGCAGGCACACATGTGGCTGCACATGCACAGATGGGGAGGAGATCT
Organism: Sphaerodactylus townsendi; assembly: GCF_021028975.2. Lineage (NCBI taxonomy): Eukaryota > Metazoa > Chordata > Lepidosauria > Squamata > Sphaerodactylidae > Sphaerodactylus > Sphaerodactylus townsendi. The sequence goes on from NC_059435.1 coordinate 29,777,832, forward strand.
CCAAGAATCTAGAGCTTTCCAAGCTGCTGGAGTGCTCTTCCCCTACCATGTTCCCAATCCAAACCAACACATGATGAGGATAGGAGACAACTGTTGAAGCCAGGACCCCGGCTAAGTGGATCTTTACTTGTTTCTCCAGGCCTGTCCTCCATGGATTATAGAAACAGTTTGCAATAGCAGGTAGAGGAAAGCTGTAAGGAATAGTATCAGTCATACAATATGAAATGAGTCACTCAAGAATGGATAGGTGATGCACTTAACAGAGGGGCTTCTGCATACAGAGTTATTGAGTTTTCGGCCTTAACAGCAACTCTTTCCACTGGTCCCTCTACGGCAAATTTGCCCATCTTTTTTGAAATTCTCCCAAGTTTTAAAAGCAGCTTGCAATGTGTTAAAGATAAGAGAGAAGAAGCACAAACCACTGCTGGGTAAATAGACTGGTCAAATTGTCCTCTGGTTTGCAGTCGATTGGCTTGAAGTGAAAATAAAACATAAAGTTATTATGGTGTGGCTATGTGATAAGAAAGAAATAGGGGAACACTGTCAGACAAAAATCTAAGAAAAAGCACTAGCAGATGGACCTATATTACAACAAGAAGGGTATGAAATGTTAGGAAGAAACTACATTGACTTAATGAGAAATTGAAATAATGAACAAAGAATCTTTTTATCTGTAGTATGATCAGCAAGAAGATAAAAGAAAGAAAACCAAATTGATTTTATTGACCTTACCTGCTTTAACTCCACCATTACACATTTCGTTAGTAACACGTTTTTTGAGGTTTGACAGCCCACTGAAATTAGCAATTCTGTATTTCCTCTCTGGGGATCCAGCTATCTGTAGAAGTTCTGTATCTTTTACATTCCCTACTCCTATTGCATATATCTCCACACCCTCCTTTCTCAGATCCTCAGCTGGTTGAGCGACCCGGTCATATGAGCGTCCATCAGTGATTACCAGCAATTTTGGCTGAATATCTCTAATCACTCTGCGTCTTGGTGGACTGAAGAAGGCCTTCACTTTTTTGAGAGCTTCTCCGATGTTAGTTTTGTTACCTGTCATCTTTGAGACTTTAGAGATTTTGTCTTGCACCTCTGATTTGCTATAGTTACTACTCAAAGGAAATTCTTCTTGGTAAAATACACTGAATTGGGCCATGCCAATTTGCATTTTGTTATTATAATTAATCTGATCAAGCAGTTTCTTCAAGAAGTCTTTCATTGTCTCAAAATCATTCACTCGTATACTGTTGGAACCATCAATCAAGAAAACAAGATCAGCGTAGATTTCACATTCTGCATTAAAAAACAAAACAAAATAAGACACTCCTCATTCATATCGCCCCACAATGCAAATAATACTAGCATACATGTGTTTACTGATAAATTCAAATCCAATAATTAAACAGAGAGAATAATAGTCACATTAGGAGCCTATGAGTTGTTAGTTTTTTGCTGTTGAGTCACAGCTGATTTAAGGTAATCTCATATAGTTTTCAAGGCAAGAGACATTTAGAGGTGGTTTGCCATTGCTTGCTTCCATGTCACATCCTTGTTATTCCTTGGAGGTCTCCCATCCAAATACTAGCCAGGGTCAGGGCTGAGAGTGTGTGACTGGGGCAACATCACCCAGCAAGCTTCCACATTATGTGTGGAGATTTGAACCTGGATTTCCTAGATCCTTCAGCATCTTAACCACTGCACTACACTATCTCTCCATGACATTGAAACTTTATTATTTTTAAGATTTTAAGATTCTGAATTTGCTATGGCTCTGCTTAACAATAAGGTTAGAGATGTTTTGAGTAAGGTGGTGTTTTTCAGACATTTTGAACTTGAAGGTTCCTTAAAATACTTACTCAGTGTTCTTATTCCCATCAAGCAAGGATCATCTGTATTTTTTTCAGATAACCACTGAATGTATGCAAGTCACAAGTATGCATTTGAATTTGTGTTTTGGGGAGGGAGGGGGGAAACATTATTAAAGATTATGTCTCTGTTCACATTCCCCTGATTCCTTTGTCCAACTCAACTAGACCCAGCACTTCATGAAAGAACAAACTCCAAGGGAAAGATTAAACACTACTTTTTCTCCAGAAATGTGTAATTCCAGGTCCAGATATTATCAGATATAATCTCCATGTTACAAGCGCAATTATCATATCAAAGACACTTAAAATGCAAATTTCCATCATGGAACAGACATAAGAATTGACCTAGCTATCCAAGACTAGCCCAAGCATATCAGATCTCAAAAGCTAGGCAGGGTCAGTCCTGGTTAGTACTTGGATGTTAGACCACCAAGGAAATCCAGGGTTGTTATCTTTATGTAAACAATGGCAGACACCTATTATGTTTCTTGCCTTGCAAAACCTATGGGGTTGGCCCAAACCTCATCAGGGCTGCAGTGTGGCATTGTTGCTGTTCCCTGTGTGCTTTTCCAAGTGCATAAACAGCCATGGGGTATGTGCAGTCATTTTGGCACTTGACAAGGTATATGGGAATGAACAAGAGCTCCTCAGTCTGCTGTGCTGAGGACTTGGGCCAGATCATGGTTGCCAATCTCCAGCAGATCTCCCACTATTACAACTGATCTCCTGGAGGCACACAGCAGCTCACTCAGAGAAAATGGCCTCTTTGGCAGTTGGACTATGGAATTATAACCTACCAAAGTCCCTCCTCCTCCCAACTCCCACCTTTAAAATCCCCCAAAAATAGAGGAAGGAAGGGAGTGGTTCCACTGTTATAGTGGTACCCTGAAGCCACTGGGAGGCCAATCTGACCGCAGCTGGGCTACAAGGTAATAGGGTAGGAGAGAGATGGGATTAATTTCATGGGTCCCCACTTGTAGGATTTTATTTTACAAAGTACAACATTTTATTAATATTATTATTGTGTTCTTCCCCATGACTCTGGGGGCTTTTTTTAACAGGGCCTTACTGAATGGATCTCAAAAGTTCAAAATATGAACAAGGTTTCTGTTCCACTTATAGTGGAGAATTCTTCCAGCAGAACACACCTCTTCTGTTCAGACAAGGCCTCTTGTGTGGGTAGAAGTTTTCTTACACTGGAGAATGGCTCTACCATTAACAGAGCAGAAACGGTGGATCTATCCATATTTTTAATGCCAAACACTGGACTAGAAGTATAAATTATACTAAATAAATAGTCAACAATACAACTAAATACAGGAGTTAAAACTTTCTTGAACTTTTTTTAAAAGTAGAGTATGACATGTTTGAAGAATTAGTAGTATGCTGTAGCTCTTAGGTGGATTCCGCATGAGCCAAAAACAGCGGTGTGAAAATGGTGTGAAAACGGTGTAAACCCAGTGGCGGGATTCAGCAGGTTTGCACCACTTCAGCAGAACCAGTTGTTAAAATGGTGCTTGTAAACAATTTGAATCCCACCACTATGTAAACCCTTTTACACCGTTTTAAACCATTTTACAGCATTTTCACACCACTGTTTTTGGCCTGTGAGGAATCCGCCAGAGGCAATTGAACCAAGCTCATTTTAATCTGAATCCTCATTTGGACCATTTCATTCACAAACAGTGCAAACCTATCTGGAGTAGCTCTGTGATCTGTGATTCGTTATCTACACCACAGATACTGCTCCTAATTTTTAGAGAAATCTAAATTAACACGATAATGAATTAATACTTTACCTGGCTTTGAATCATCACACAGCTCATCTGATAACTCTGTGGATATGTTTTGTAATCCCGCAAACTGTTCCACATAGTAGTAAGATTTGTTTGATCCTGCCATGGTCTGAAGCTCATCTGGCTTTGCACCTTCTATCCCAATGGCATATATCTCAATGCCACGAGCCCTGAGTTTTTTAGACACTTCATCAAGTTCCACTGCATCATGTGATTCACCATCAGTAATCACAATAAGAACCTGAGGAACATTCCTGTAGTGGCGACTTCCATGGGCCTCAGTGAACAACAATTCTGAGTGTCTAAGAGCTTTAGCTGTGTATGTAGTTTGGCCCAAAAGTGTGTCACTTCGGATAGCTGAAATGACATCTGCTTTCTTATTGTAGGTATTAAGGTAAAAAAGTGTACGTGGATCATCAGAATACTTCAGAGCTCCGAACTGAACACGATCACTGCCAACATCAGATTTATTGACCAAGCCAATCATGAAGTCTTTCATGAGGTCATAGTTTGTGTCCCCTATGCTGCCAGAACTGTCTATTACAAATACAACATCTAAACGGTCTATCCTTTTGCACTCTGGAATTCCATCTAGAAGAGAGAGAAAAACCACATTACTTATCTAGTTGTACATAAACATTCTTTTTTTTAAAAAAAAGTAATTTCATTTTATAAGGGAAATAAAACATATTTTGTTCTTGAAATAGCAAGCAAAAAATCCATGTATTGTCGAAGGCTTTCACGGCCGGAATCACTTGGGTGCTGTGTGGTTTCCGGGCTGTATGGCCGTGTTCTAGCAGCATTCTCTCCTGACGTTTCGCCTGCATCTGTGGCTGGCATCTTCAGAGGATCTGATGTTGGAAAAGCAAGTGGAGTATATACAAAGGCGGCAACCAGGTCAATACTTTGCTATCTACAGGGTTACTCCCAGGCTATAGTCTTCATTGTTACTCATACTTCTATTCAGATGCCCTCAACTATTGACCTGGTTGCCGCCTTTGTTACTCACAGACAAGGTTTCCCCACCCACCCTGGACACTCCCCACACACCCTGGACAGATATATACTCCACTTGCTTTTCCAACATCAGATCCTCTGAAGATGCCAGCCACAGATGCAGGCGAAATGTCAGGAGAGAATGCTGCTAGAACACGGCCATACAGCCCGGAAACCACACAGCACCCAAAAAATCCATGTTATCGTGATGCTAGTACTGAGTGCCCATTGTCCACACTTACTAAAAACTGGCACTTTCTCTCATAATCAATAAGTCCGTATGTATACCTACAAACAGAAATTAGTCTAAGATAATGGTAGAGTTAGACTTCAGTTTTTACAAGGGAACTGAAAATTGACTTGACTCCTGCAGAACTACATATGGCCAGTGAAGCTTCTTGTATCATGTTACCCATGTTTATTTTCCAACATTATTACCTCTAGTCATATTTGCTCTGTAGGTTTTTGACAGCATTCAAATTCTTGTGTCTGCTGGCAAAACAGAAATGAAAGAAGAAGAAAATCTAGCAATGTGCCTGCAAAGGGAAGAGAGGAACCCAGGTGATCCATGACAGATTTATTGTGTTGTAAAGTCCCTACAATTCAATTGCTATGGCCGAAGTCTGTATAGTGAAACACTAGAAATACAATAAAGCTGTCACCTGGCATCTTTCCCCATCTTTTTGGGTTTGCTGGCCACAGTTGCTACAGCTACAGACACAGGCAACAGTGAAGGAACACTCACCGTGCCTCACAAAGGGAAAAGACGGGCAGTGATGCATGTGACTGAGGATATTGAAATCTAAGGCTCAAGAATGACTCCCTACTGGGGTTTCAAGGGAATGAAGATGCAGGCAGACGGAGGATGAGGAAGAGGATCCATGTGGTAAAAATATAGCCAGCAGCCACTTAAGTTGGAGGAAAGCTATTTAGGCTGGATGAATGTTTCCAATGTTGCTCACAGTAATTTTCTCTACAGATCAGTGTTTTTAAAAGATTAGATCAAGTAAAGGCAAGATTCACATTTATTTATTTTTTAAATCTCTGAAGTGTATGGTGGTATTTACTATAGTTGTTTCCACAAGCTAAACCATTTGACTTAAAAGAATTGAGATACAGGGGACAAGTCAGGTAAGCCAATGTGATCTAGACAAAGCGTGTTATGGATGATTTTGTGTGATCAGAGGTTTAATCTTGGCACAGGTAGGAATTCATTGGGTTGCCAAGGCATGCATCCTGTGTTGCAATATCATTGGCCAAATGAGAATATCAGAAATGTACCTTTCTAAATTGTGACGATTGATTCATCGAGTTAATGTTGCCTGTGGTTTTTCAAACATTTTAGGGTGACATTTGAAATAAATGAGTTTTCATGAGAGAGAGAGAGAGAGAGAGAGAGAGAGAGAGAGAGAGAGAGAGAGAGAGAGAGATTAATGGACTGTAAATTGGAAAAATTTGATCCCCACTAACAGAACTGCTAAGAAATTGCTAGGGTTGAGTCATAATCACCCTTGCTTCACCATGCAATTACTGTACGGAATCTCACTGTGGACACAAACATGGAGTTGTGATATGGAAAGAGTTCAATTGCTCTTCCCCTGTAGCATACTTGCTCCATATGCTGCAATTTGCTTGGAGGTTGGCCAACACTGACTTCATACGAGAGCATGGCGCATGACCTTCCAATTTTGGATAAGACTGTGTTTTAACAGTTGTGATAAGAATCTTACTTATCAGGCTCTTTCTTTCATAACTAAAACAGAATGGTGGTCCTTGTTGAGGCAGAATTCCATTAATTGGGCTTTTCCCTCGATGCATTGGCCCTACTGAATGCTAATGAGCTAAAGCCAATGATCAAGAAGAGATTATACGATCATGAGTATAATTATTTGATGTGCCAGGCAAATAAACCCTGCTCTCCCTTGTATTTGGCCATACAGCTGAAACCATATACCTTGGCTAGGTACCAATCAAGGTCCAGCCTGAACAACACTCCATTTAGAAATGTAATAAATGGTCCAAATCTCAACAACAAACATTTCCTACATTTGGGATTGAGTAGCCAATCTGGTGTTTCATTTTTCTGAGCAACAGGAATCAGACGGGGCTGGGCCAGTGAGGGGAAAGAGTGAGTCAACATTAGCAGATATGTATATTATAGGGACAGCGGTAACAGTATTGTTCTGGTTGGGTGTTCTTGTGCTCAGCATTTCTGTTGCCTGCCCAAAATTATACCTTCTTAGCGGTTTGGCAAGGGCTTCTAATTTTTCAGAAGCACATCTCACTGTCTAAAGCAGGGGTCTTCAAACTATGGCCCTCCAGATGTTCATGGACTACAATTCCCATCAGCCCCTGCCAGCATGGCCAAGTGGTAGGACTCATGAGAATTGTAGTCTATGAACATCTGGAGGGCCATAGTTTGAAGACCCCTGGTCTAAAGTGTTCATCTGGGGCTGCATATGAGGTACAGGCAGCTTGTATTTGCTGGAAACCAGGCAGCATAGCTTGAAAAGGAACAGATAGAGGCAAAAGATGTGGTTCTACCCCTCCAATATTCATATCCCTAGTAGGAGGCAGACAAAAACATTTGGCCTCCCCCACCCCGCAATTCTTCACCTCTCTTTGCCTATCAAAAAACACAAGCAGACTCCTAAGATTCTCCCCCACCCACCCCCACCCACAACAGGCAATCATCCCATCAACAGACAAATATAGAGGCAGACTCCCAACAGAAAACACTTTCATTGAATTGTTAGATATGAGAGATCAGTGATATGGACATTTCTGATTATCTCTCTTCATGATTCAGCCTCCACAAAACCAAGTTGCACAAGTTATGGGAGCTAAACATGCATCTTAATATGGTTCTTGAAGCAGGCTTCCCCTGTCTAGCTGATCACAAGTAATGATGCTGGCCTGAGAGAAAAATGTTCAAAGCACCTGAGTACAACCGGCTGAAATGTTTGTGGGAGTGAATAGGAGAATTTAGCTTGTTCATATACTTGATTTAATTTAAAGCAGATACATCCCACCATACTCAAGAATCTTGGGGGAGGATGGAAAAGCTTACATGTCAATTCATGCCTCTTGGTGTCTACTTGGCAAGTAAGGATTCTAACTGCCTGTGGAAGAGGAAAGACTTTTATAAACCTGAAATCTGAAGTGAAGTTCCTCAGGCGTATAATCTTTGAGAATTTTATGTCGGTTTATGGGGCGAGGCAATTACAGACAGGTACTGAATGATTTCCTAATTCAACTAGGATTAATTCAAAAATTATAGAATCTGACACAAATTTTAAGCCCTAAATAATTGTGCAGCACAGTGGATGGCTAGAGGCAAGGACTGTTCCACTGTGGCACCTAAACATTTAATGCAATCTCTCCCAAATGCAATCTGCCCGGCACCAAACCAGGTGGGCATGTTCCAGTCCCTACCACCATCACTTTTGTGGAGTTTTAAATGGACAACTCATTGGAATCTTTACATTTTTACGAACAGTATATTTTGCAGTCTGTAGTCCACGCCTTGGAGCCAACCGTTTTTTCTAAGCGAAAACCTCAGTATTCAGGTTCAATTACCGTGTTGGCACTTTGCAATAAATAAGTGGTTTTGGGGTTGCAATTTGGGCACTCGGTCTCAAAAAGGTTTGCCATTGCTGCCCTATTGTGTTCATTTATATACACAAGGATTAGATCTTGGCTATTAGATGTAGGTATAAACAAGAATTGTATGTTATTGGACATATGTAATCTTTATACTGAGCTTTACTTTTTGAAGACACATGTCCCAATTACTTTAAAGCAAAACTAGACTTTTTTTGGTCTAAATGTGTGGTCACAAAAAAGGAAAGGGCCATCTTAAATTTGCATACACGCTACAGATATGTGATAATTTTTTAAAAATTGTGTACACCTTTTCCCTTTGTATATAATTTTCCTTTTTTGTCGGTGTCATCGTACTTTCAGGGTCATATTATTTTGGGGTACATACAGTGTGTGTATTTATGTATTTAGATTGATAGATAAAATATATCCACACATTAACATACGTTGGTGCTCTGCAAAGAAACTGCTTGTGAGGTACTTGGTGCTGTGAAGCACATGGTGGACACTATCGTTATGTGATCACAAACAATTTCATAGAATTTAGCAATTGCTATTCAATTCCTGCCTGCAATATGTTGTCCACTTTTAAAACAGCCCTACAACAAAATTATGTAATGTTCCTAACTATGCAATTTCTATTCTTTTTTGGAATATACATCTTTTGAGAAGCAAAATTTGCATGCCCACATAGAGGACATATGGAAGACAAAATGGCCTTCCAAGAGAACAGCAGATTTATATATATATATTTTTTCATTCAGCAAGACCCACTCCCACATTTTAGATAGCCGAAATAAAGGGAGACAGTACTCACCCTCAAGGGGATTACATATGCCAAAAATGATGTCGCCTTCTATCTTCTCAAGAATATCAAAGTTTTCTACATAAAACACCAGCTCAAGTTTCCCACTTATCTCTTCAAGCTGTGTTTTATTGGCATTAAACACCCCAACTGAATAGATAGTGATACCATCCTTTCTCAGGGACATAGCTGGAGCTGCTACTTCATCCTGTGCTTCCCCATCTGTGAGCAAGATGAGAATTTTGTTCACGGAGGAGCGTGACCCTTTGGATGAATTGAAATATTCAGCCACAAATTCCAGTGCTTTTCCAGTGAGTGTGTTCTCTTCGATGGGTACCATCCTTCTAATCGCTTCAATTATGTCACTTTTTGCCGAATATTTGTTTAGTGGAAATTCTTCTTTAGCACTGCCACTGAACTGAACAACGCCAATGCGAACTTGGTCTAAGCCGATGTCAGATTTGTTTACCAGGTCACTCATAAAGTTCTTCATTTTATTAAAATTCTCAGTGCCAATGCTACCGGAGCTGTCCACTAGGAACATGATGTCAGCTTTCATTTCCTTACAGGCTACAGGGAGAAAGGAAATCATTATGCAGATTATACACCTGAAGTCAAATAAATGCCACAAATCATTGTTGATCAGAAGAAGAAGAAGAAGAGTTTGGATTTATATCTCCCCTTTCTCTCCTATAGGAGACTCAAAAGGGCTGACAATCTCCTTGCCCTTCCCCCCTCACAACAAACACCCTGTGAGATGAGTGGGGCTGAGAGTGCTCCAAAAAGCTGTGACTAGCCCAAGGTGGCGTGTATGGGAGTGCACAAGCTAATCTGAATTCCCCAGATAAGCCTTTACAACTCAAGTGGCAGAGCTGGGAATCAAACCCGGTTCCTCCAGATCAGAGTGCACCTGCTCTTAACCTCCTATGCCACTGCTGCTCAGGGGCTTCTTCCACACAGCACCAGGACAGCACGTTGCAGGCAGTATAAAATAGCCCACTCTCCTGCTGTCCTGTTCACATGCCTCCATGCAGGCAGTGAATAGAGGCCACGGAAGCAATGTGGGCTGCCGTTGCTGTCTTTTTAAAAAAAACTAACCTCCCATGCTACATTGCTGCGCAGATAAGACCTTTAAAAACCAGGAAGCAAGCACTACCCGAGGTAGCAGTTCTCTCGCGAGCGGCTGCAATCTGCGTTACAACTAAAGTATAGCTGATTGTGCGATTCTTGAAAATCAGGGCCCTGTGAAATTTAAATCAATTCTGCAGGAATTGATTTAATAATAACTATCAAATAAATACATAACTATAACCTAGGGAAGGAATAGTATGGGGACGGAGGGGAGGGAGCTTATCAGGAATGTAATGCCACAAAGTCCATCCTCCAGAGCTGCAATTTTCTCCAGGGAGACCAATGTCTGTAGTGTGGAGATCAGAATATAATTCCAGGAGATTGCCAGCTCTTTCCACTCTAGACTGAAAACCCTAGTTGGGTGTCCTATATTTTCTCCTTGATATCTAGTTGTACTCTGAGTAGTTTTCAAAACCCTACATGTCTGTGCAGTCTTAGAAGCAAAGATCTGGGGTGTAATGCCCATTGGGCAAAGTGGGCAGTTGCCCAGGGCGACCCCTTGTGGCAGGCACTAAAAATGCAGGGTTCATTTGTGTTTTGTTGGTATTTTAATGGGTTTTCCGTTTTTGATCTCCAGGGGGTGCCCCATCCCACATTGGCAGCTAATAGGAGATGGGGGCTACACATTTGATGGTCGATAACTTTGGACCCCCTGAACCAAACTTCACCAATCCTGGGAGGGATCATCAGGAGAGTCTCTTACTGATGCCACCCAGGTTTTGTGAAGTTTGGTCCAGGGGGTCCAAAGCTATGGACTCCCAAAGGGAATGCCCCCATCACCCATTGTTTCCAATGGGAGCAAATAGAAGATGGGGGCTACACCTTTGAGGGTCCATAACTTTGGACCCCCAGAAACAAACTTTACCAAACCTGGGTGGTATCATTAGGAGAGTCTCCTAAAGATATCCTGAAAGCTTGGTGCTGCTAGCTTAACAATTGCACCCCTGACAGCAGGCACCCCCCACATTTCCCCAGATTTTTTTAAACCCCCCCCCCTTTGGCATGGATTTAAAGGGAGAATCTGAGGCCCCCAGTTTAAACATTGAAAGTGATGCTGTTTCAAGGTGGGGGAGAATCAACCCCCAAAAAGCATCATTTTCCATGTTGTTTAAACTGGGAACCCCAGATTCTCCCTTTAAGGTGGATTTAAAAGGAGAATCTGGGCTCCCTAGTTTAAACACCATTGAAAGTGATGCTATTTGGGGGTGGATTCCAGCATCACTTGTTTAAACTAGGGAGCCCACATTCTCCTTTTAAATCCACCTTAAAGGAGAATCTGGGGTTCCCAGTTTAAATAACAGTGAAAGTGATGCTGTTTCCCCCAATTGGGGGGACTGGATACAACACCATAAAATGTTTTCATAGCAGTAATAAAACATTTTGAAAGCATTTGAAAATGTTTTCAATGTTTTCAATGTTTTCAAAATGTTTTCAAATGTTTTCAAAAAATGTTTTCAAAAAATTATTTCTGCTGTGTGGCATGGCCTATTGCTGTGTTCAGATTTGTGAGTTGGGGCATGTTCTATAATGTGATGGTGACTTTGAAACGACCTGGTGTAAAAAAATCATGGCTTGGTCACAGTGGGGGAGGGCGACTGTCCATGGGGGGGGGGGCACCAAACTCCAGTTTGCCTAGATACGCCATTGGGTGTGTCTTGGGGGGCACAGGGGTGCATGTTGAACCAGGCACTCACCTGGGGAGCATCAAACTCAGGTTTTGCCCAGGGCTCCAGTTTGCCTAGTTACACCACTGCTGGGTTTGCTTGAGAGCATTGGTTATGAAACATTGGTTGTGTTCATTGAGAGAACTGGGGTATTTTTCTTACCTTCTTGAGAACATACATCTCGGACAATCTCATCTTGTATAAATTTCAAGGAGTCAAATTGTTGCACAGAGTAAACCCTTGAGCCTGCAATCTCATGCAGTTGTGTTATATTATACTGTCTTACACCAATGGCGTAGATGTTCACCTTTGCATTCCTCAGTTTCTCAGCAGGTATCTTCACATTATCATGGGCCTCCCCATCTGTCAACACAATGAGATAGCAGGGCACTTTGTTTCCACGTTGTTGCCTTGCCTTTTCAAACAAAGGCTGCATGAATTTTAAAGCTTCTCCGGTGTATGTATCTCCTGTTAACTGGTTGATATTATTAATAGCTCTTTCTAATGTGTTTGTCTTAGTGTACTCATCAAGTTCAAAGTGCAATTTAATACTAGAAGCATGTGAATATTGCACAACTCCAAATCGAACGTGATTTGGTCCAACGTTAAACTGCTTAGTTACTTCCTTCAAAAACGTTTTCATTTGATCAAACTCTAACCAGCCAATGCTTGAAGAGCCATCAACAAGGAAGTAAATATCAGCCTCTTCTGTGTCAATACATCCTACAAGAAATGAGAGATAAACACAAACATAAACACAAGGATGTGAACTTGACATTTGGGTATAAACTGGGGGAAAAATCAACCCAAACTAATCATTAAACTGCATCGAGTTCAAAACAACAGCAAAAGCAATACCTCTTGTTGTGAAATGTAATCTTAATTGAGAGGTTGGAACAAGGAGGAGAAACAACAGGAAACAGGAAGCCAGTAGAGAGAAAGACTGGGAGAGCTAGTATGTGGCTGCATGAGCATTGCATGAGAATAAACTGTTTCACTTTTCCTTTTGTATTATAGAAGTTCAATATATTTATTTGTTTGTTTGTTTGTTTTCGCATGTTTATCCCGCTCAATTCCCTACAGGGCTCAGAGTGGCATACAACCATTTAATACATAAAATACATTTAAAACAGGGCTAAAATAGTTAATCCAATAAATACAAAAAAATACATTATGATACAATACCAGCAGCCTAACCAGGGTGATGCAAAAAAGCACTCTTACCCACAGGAGGCCAGCTACGATGAAATCTAGCCTGGCTGACTGGATGGGAACACCTGTCTTGCAGGAATTCCTGCAGAATTGATTTAAATTTCACAGGGCCCTGATCTCATTGGGGAGCCTATTTCACCAGATTGGGGTCAGGACAGTAAAGGCCCTGATCCTCACAGAAGCCAGCCAGATGTCTTTTGGGTCAGGGATCACCAAAAGTTTCCCCTCAATGAACGGAGGGGCCTGAGAGGGCAATACAAGGAGATGTGGTCCATGGTCTTAAAGATCAGAACCAAAACCTTGAAAATGGCCCGGTACTTGATAGACAACCAGTATAGATGTTGCAGGATAGGTGTAACATGATCCTGGGCAGAGGCTCCTGTCAGGAGCCTAGCTTGTTATACCAATACCAGAAGTCCCTGGCATTAATATTACACTTCTCCTGAACTCTTCACCTCAATCACCAAATGATGATGTTTCTATAATTTGAACACCCTAAGCTGCCTTATACTAAATCAGAACATTATTCCAGCAAGGTCATACTGTCTACTCTGAGTGGCAGGCACACTTCTGGATCCTGTGCAGAAGTCTTTCACATCACTGCCTACATTTCTTACTCCTGAATATGCCAGAAACTGAACCTTCTGCATGCCAAGCCAGTGCTCTATTACTGAGCCAAAGCCTTTTTCCTTTTCTAGGAGGCTGGACATTTAGTAAAGGCAAAGTACAATTACCCAGGATAAGAGAGAACTGAAGATTCCAGTTTGGGAGAAAACATCTGGAGGAGAAAGTTTGAAAACTAATAAGGAGAAGAGGGAAGGAAAGTAGTGACATTCCTTTTGCAGAGGAGGGACTCAAAGAGACACTATAGTGCATTCTTAGCAGAAGGGTTATGCCAACGAAACAAGGAAAATATAGACGATTAAATTCTATAGGACATTCTATAGATGTAGAAAATAACCTTGCTCAAACCAATTGAATTTGTTCAATCTTTTAAGAACAAAACAAGCGGCAGAAAGATTGATGAAAGGTTATTAACTGAATTACAGGAAAGGCTTTACCTGTTTTGAGCAGTAATCTTCTTTCAGATTGAACATAAAGTGTGTCCTGTATTTGATTGAAGAGTTTCTTTTTGAAAGTCGTGGCCTGATTTGGCAGGTCAGAAAATCTGGCAAGTTTTAAAACATTTCGTTCAGGTGGATATGATGCTATCTCAGTTAACTGGGTCGCATTAGCTCCTTCGACACCTATGGCAAACACTGTCACACCAGCTTGTCTAAGGAGAGTCGCTGCATCACTTAAGAGGTCGTCTGCAGGTCTGTGGGTGATTATAGTGGCAATTTGTTCCACTCCTTGAGTCTTTCTGCTTCCAGCATGCTTATCAAAAACTCTTTTCCTGGTAAAATTAATGGCAGCACCCAAGTTAGATTTCCCTGAAGATCTGTGAAGGTCCCATAGACCATCAGTTTTGACTGTTTCATTCTTTAGCAATGATATTATTTGTGACTCAGTGCTGTAGGTCACTAAACCAGTTTGTATACATCCTTTCTTCACATCAAGAGAGTTTATTGTGTCACTCAAGAATGATTCAATGTAGCGGGAGTTTTCAACTGAAACGCCTTCATCCACCACAAATACAATGTCTGCAACTGAATCATGTAGACACTCTACAAATGATAGAACATAGCAAATATTAGCAACTGCTTTGGGGGCTATTTGGTAAGACTTTGCAAAGATGTATAGAATACTATACAGTTGTCAGTCTGTGCATCTTTCTCCTGTCAAAGGATTTGTATCCTTAGAACTGAGTGGAAAGAGGGTCTTCTGCCACCACCCCATTTGTGCTTATAGATGGGGAGAGGGATTCTCTTTCCCTTTCAATTGCATGGCTATGAAGTCAGCTGTAGGCTTAAGCAGTTCTACCTGCAAACTGTTTCACCAGCCCTTACTGCAGGATAGAAGCACATTACAACAGCTTTTATTCAAAAGACAGTATCTGTGCAATCTAAAGGGGGTGGTGAAGCTTCATGGAAGAGGTGTAACCTCTGCGCTAGTGCCATTACCACCAGTGCCACACAAAGTGGCACAAATGTCAGCACTGAGGCACTTACCCCAGTGGCAGGGCACTGCACGAATCCACGATGTCCAAATCCAGAAGTCTGCCTTTTGACCATTGCTTCTGAACCATTGGGGCCTGCACTGGTGTGGAAGAGGAGTTCCCAGGGCATGCCCAGGGCAGAGCCAACTTTAGTTGGCTCCCAGTGGAGTAAATCATTCACGACTTACTCTGATTTCCCTGCGAGAGAAGAGAGTTTTTCTCCTCCTCTCCCAGCACCCATTCCACAGATTGCCTCTTTGGAGACAGCACTCTGGCTCCGTCCCTGGTTGCCACTCTACCCTCCCCCACCCCCTATCTGCTTTGCTATACACATTGCAAAATCTGCAAGACATTCTTAACTCATGCTTCATGTGCTCATTATGGAACTTAAATGCATTGAGGCAGAACTTGCACTTCTAGTTTTCTATTATGTGGGGATGTCCTGACTTTTTCTTATCATGGGTATGGGTGAGATTTTGATTGTGGGGCTGCTAGGACCACTTTAACACCCCCTTTCTTTTGTTGAGATTCAACTGCATTGTTCTCCTTACCTGGTGGGGGTGCTACGCTAACATTTATACTTGGTGGACTAGGTATCCTTGGTGGACTAGGTATCCTTGGTGGACTAGTTATCCTTGGTGGACTAGGCGTTGAGACGACCACTGAATCATCCAGTTGTATGGCTTCTCCAATAACTGTCGACATATTTTGAGAAAATGTTGCAAAATCTCTTGGTGTAGGAAGGTTATAAAAGAAATGCTGTGTAGCCACTGATCGAAGTTCCTGAACAGATGCAGCCTGCATTCCTAAAGCTATTATTTTTATCCCATCATCCTGAAGCCTTTTTGCAGGTCTCTTCACATCATCTTCTGAAGGACCTGAAGTTGTGACCACAACAATTTGGTTTCTGTCTCTCCTTGGGACTTTGAAAAATGTTTCATGGACCTTTTGTATGGCATTTCCTGTTTTTAAAGACCCACCCCTGTATGAAACACTCTTTTTAAGATGGTTTAACATTGGGGGTTTGCCTTTAAAATCATCCAGCTGGAATTCGACGTGCACATCATCACTGTACTGCACAAGTGCAATGCGATATTTGTTCGGACCTACTGGAAGACTGCTGATTACTCTGTTAACAAACGATTTCACAGAAGGGAAAGACTTTTTGCCAAGAGCATTTGAGCTGTCAATCAAAAGGACTACATCTGTAGACTCAGGGGCTGAAAAACACAGAAAAACACAGAAAAACACAGAAAATTCAAGTTAATGCGCAATCTCAACAGTTATATTCAGACAATAAAAAGGTTTGATTGCATTGGGGATTGCTTTTTCATGATAATATTTTTTTAAAGTACTCATATATAAAGTTGTGCAGATTTCACTAATTTCCCCCTCAGAACTTTGGGGAGTCACCCCACAAAAGGTGCTGGTACTTGGTACTGATGAGTACCATTACAAGAAAAGTCTGCCTGTGTAGGAGGGAGTAGGGACCCATATAGATCTCAAAAAGCCCATGGAGGCAATTTGGGGGGAAGGCTACATGGTCTGTGATTGTAGTGAACTGTGGAATCAAAGATCAGCCCTCATTTCTTCCATCCTAGCAGAAAAGCTGGTATACAACTATTGAGCCCCAGTGAATAAGTTTTTAAAATTCTGTACTTTTGGAAGTGACAAAGGGTAGCTCTGGGAATCATGGGCAACTCTGTGGTGTTTTAATAGCGTTTTCAGTGATTTCTAGAACTACCCATTGGGAAATACACAAGGCTGCATTTTTTTTAAAAAAAAGTTATCATAATGCCATATACCCCCCCCCCCTCCTTTTGCCAGGCAATCCTAAACTTGTTATATCAAAGGCTCATTCTGCACATGCAGAATAATGCACTTTCAAACTACTTTCAATGCTCTTTGAAGCTGTGCGGAATGGCAAAATCCACTTGCAAACAGTTGTGAAAGTGGTTTGAAAACCCATTATTTTCCGTGTGCTGAAGGGGCCAAACTCACTGCAACATGTAACTCTTTAAATAAAGAAGGTATTTAAAAACCCAAAGGAGTTTACAATCACATCCATAGAACTACCCATGTTAACATCATGTGAAAAATTACTTGATTTTTTTTAAAAGGATATTTAAGTACCAGGTTTCTGTGCTATAGAAGTCTGTGTCCCAAGAACAATGAGAAACAAAATCAGAAGCATCTTCAATTTGCGTACTGATGATCCAAGAAATAGACCTAGGAAGAGGAAGATAATTATAATAATCCTTTGCTACCAGCAACATCACAGTATTACATCTCCAAATGAGCTTGCAGCTGATGTAGGAAATAATTTGAAACGAACAATTCAGCATTGCTAGAGAAATCTACTGCATTCTGAATCATGTATCACCACAAATGTTTTCAACATACAGGATGCTAGTAGTTATATATCTTCTTAAGCCCCTTTGAGTCTCCTATAGGAGAGAAAGGGGGATATAAATCCAAACTCTTCTTCTTCTTCTTGTGAAATGGAATCTGGGGATGATATAGTGCTATCACATCTGGAAGGCCTGCCATATTTTATGAATGGACTCTCTTTAGTAATTAGTGAAAATTTGGCAACTCATAACAAATATCAGTATGCATATAAACCTGTTTTTCTTAGCAAACAGGAGGTTTTTAATTATTTCTTCAGCATCAAACCCCTAACACACAATACAAAAAAATTTAAAACTCTTAATTTGAATATCAGTTTGGCATTTTGAAAGAGGGCATGTGTTGTTTGGAGTTGTGTAGTTCTTTGTATACTGGCTGGTATCTGGCATATTTCAATGTCTCCTTTTATTCTTTTTCTTTATAGTATAATCAGTGGTGACAAAGAGTACCATTAACAAAATCAAAGGAGTCAACTCACATGCTTTTCACAATTTAACGTCTGTTATTAAGAATATTCCAAAGGAGTAATGGGCAGATGATTCTGTGACACACACTGTAAGTAAATGTCCAAGCATTTAACTACTATTCTCAGCCAGCTGTTGAGAAAAATGAATCAGAGCAAACTTCCCAATACAGTTGAGAGAGCTCATGATGTATTTGTGGACACGAGTTTGCATTAAGAATCTATAAGCAGTTAGAGTTTACAATCAATAAACAAGCATAACAGATGAAGATTCAGGAACAAAAGTTCCACAATTTCTTCCATAGCATGTTCTACCCTTTTTACTTGAGAACCATTGCCAGCTGTCTGGGTCCTGGCAGCATTGCTTCTCTGCCATGCAACCTGACCAAAACTCTTTTCTTTTTGATGCCATTGTTCCCTCCGTCCATCATCCCATGGAGCTAAGGGAATATTTCCTTTGTCATAATAAGGCTGCTCCTCTAAATGGACCCCTCAATCCATTGCATGGGAAGTGACCAGATTCATTACTGTCTACTTCAGTTTGACAAAATGGAGGAAGAACGTTAAGGAAACAGATACACATATTTTGTTGTACATCTTCATATCCTCTGGAATGGCAGCAGTCACATTATATTGTGACAGCAAGGCAAAAACAAGCAATCCTCTTCCATTTGACAAAAAAAACCACGTGTTCTATTTCCCTCACTGATTTAGGCTTAAATTTTATTTACCTCAACATTCTTCTATGCCAGCTGTCACGTTCTTTTTGTCCAAAAACTAGTACGTACAACAGATGGCTTATATATGCTGGTTGTAGTTTGAAATCTATCCATTTTTTTCTTTAGTGAAACTTGATCACCAGTTTCAAAATGTTTTGCTATTCAATTTGTGAGGGATTCTTTCTCTTCTTGCCAAATGTTAATTAGAGTTCTTTGAAATCAAAAGCTAGTAAGAAAAGCCAATTCTTGATACGTTTTTGAAAAATTCCAAGTGGATGAAAACAAAGCTTTAGTGTGCCTGAAAATGCATTTTTGCTATTGGCCCCTGGAAATATGACTGCAAAAATGCTGTGGTGTAAAGGACTCGCAGTAGGTAGTAGGTGCGCGTGAATATTAAGTTTGTGGGTTGCAAGTAGATTTATTTTGGGGTAAATGCTATCTCGTACCACTTGAATCTGCACGTGGTCCATATGCAACTACATCTATATTCAAGTAGATACCCCAACCTGCCTTTTCAAATTCTCACACACATCCTGTTTATCTTTCTTGTCCTTTGTTATTTCTCTACTGACCATTGCATGCATTCACTGCAAATATGCAAGTTTGGCCCAGAAACAAAAAGAGAATGACGTCAAAGAAACAAAGAAACAAAAACAACAACATGTGAGGAAATCAATTGTGCTTTATATCCAATGGTTCAGTTTCATGTTAAAATATGACTTTTGAAAATACTGTGCAATTGCTTTAACATTTTATTAATTTTCCACATCTAATTTTCCACATCTACTGTGCAATTGCTTTAACAGTTTATTAATTTTCCACATCTACATCTATATATATAAAAATCTAACAGTGTGTTTGTCCCTGATGGTCTCCCTCAGAAGCTGCTGGACGGATTGCACCCAAATTTTCATAGGACATCCCTCCCTGTTGCTGGCAGGTACTTGGACCTTCAAACAGCCGAAAGTCCATACCTGAACCAGGTAAAACGTCTTTTTCCTGGCACACCAGGCCATGAAGCTGCCTCTGTTTAACTGTCACCCTTAGAATGTTCGTCCAGCCTGTCTGTCTGTGGCCTGAGGGCTTAGAATGTTTGTACAGATGAGCAGTGAAAACAGTAAATAGGTAATACTGTTAGGTAATACGAGTGGAAACGAAACACATACACACTTTGCCATGTGAGACGTCAGGTGGGGTTCCCCTCCCCCTCACACGCAGGTAACTTTCACTCTCTGTGCCTCAACCACTGCTACCACACAACACACATCCAGCTCATCCACACACACCTCACTCTGCCCTCCCTCACATCCAACACCCACTTCCTCACCCATATTCGCCACAGCTCTCTTTTACTAATAGTGAGCTGGAGTTTGCCTTTTTCTTCTAAGAAAATCCGCGGGGTGGGAGCGAACCTACACTACCTGCTCCGCTTCTTTTGCACATGGCCCTTTACGAACCCAGGGAGCTGGCCTCGATCTGAGCGCCTCACCACCCTGCCTCTGCTGCCTGACTGGGATAGCCTGCTTGCCCCAGTTCTGCCTTACCCAAGCCAGGACTGTGCTTGTCAACCAGCCTCATGGACAGCGGGATTCACACTCTGGACAGTCCCGTTGTGGAATGGGAAGGGTTACCTTATACTAAAAACACAAGACAGCACCATATAACGATGTGCATTGAAAAGGGAAAGAGGGATTCCATTTGATCACCCCAAAAGGCTATGCTGGGGATCATTGGACCTGCATGGACATCTGTGTGGGTTGCAAACTGTGATGAGAAGGACAATTGCCACAGCAACGCGTGGCTGGGCCTTTTAGTGTAAATATGCATGGTTGGCATAATTTTGCCCTTCTTTTCCCCAGAAGTCTTCTGGACATGCCGAAAAGGTGATGTTGGGGATCAGGAGATTCATTTTGGATATAAAGATCAAGCAACATGGGGGAGGAGAGCCATGGTGAGAATCACGCAAAATTGCCCTTTCTGCGTCTTATGCTAGCAGATCCTCTCCCACAAGATCAATGCTCCTTCCCAGGATTGGTCTTAGCCAACAGGTAATAGGGTAGCAACCCTGAGACCCACTATGAGGAGCCTTAACTGCCTTGCACCAGTCACTCACATTTGTCATACCCAGGGCTCGGCCAGCCAGATCTTGGTGGCAGCTTCTGCCCACCTCACTTGGAGCAAGGGCTGCCCTATTCTTGGTCCCTCAGAGGTTTGCCTCATCCTAGACTTATACCCCAGGCCCTGGCATCACTAAGATGATTCCCTCTTCCATACCATTTTCTTAAGCTAAAATATCCCTGGGGTTCATGAGCAAGTGCATGCATCCCCCTGCCAAGACAAATACATGCATCATCCTGTCAAGGAAAATAACACTCCCAGGAGTCATTTTGGTTCATGAAAACTGTGCATAGGAGGCAGGGAGCCCCTTTCTCCCCCACCTAGTATAGACCTATTTGAGTCTTCCACCTGGTCCTCTGGCAGTTGCAAGTGAAGTTGCTACCAGAAACTCATAGCTGTGAGTACCCCGCCCCACAAGAATTCATGTACAATGTAACATCTAGTTTGAACCTCGATTTCATGGCACTGTATGGATTTGGATCTGGGTCTCCCAGTTCCTACCCCAAATTCTAAGCATACAGAAATGTTTAAGTTGAGAAATTACAACCTTTTTAGAATGACATTTACTAACCTGAGATTCCAGGCTATACCAACAGCAGTGTATAGCGCACAATGCAGTAATGTGCCAGTATCTAATTATAGATGCATTTGTGGCAGTGAGGCAGATGAGGACATTCTGCATTATGTTTTGGAGTGTCCTCTTTATGATGACATAAGGACCAAATATAATAAAAAAACTTCTCCCAATTGTGGGGTATATTGATAACACTGGAAAATTGGTTTGTCTATTATCCAGTGGCGATTCATACATTTCCAACTGAGTAGCACTTTTTGCTCATGCCACAGGAAGAATCAGGCTACTTATGGTGTAATGATGATGTGTTTTATTATCTGACTGGTATATTTGTATCAGTACTAACTGGGTGTTTTTTTGTGTGTAGGTTTTATTTTTACTATGTTTGTGTATGAGGAGATTGTGAAGGCCTATGGCCAAGACAATAAACTTATTACTACTAACATTAAATTACAACCTTGGTATATCTTGCCTGAGTTTTTGCCTGAGTTTTCTCACCTGCCCTCAAGTTTAAATACGGCTGCAGATGTTTTAGTCTGTATGAAAGCTGCAGCTGGAACAATTCAGATGGTTTACTTTATCACATTTTAATAGGGGGGAAAATAACATCTTTTGGGAGGAGGGAGGGGAAAGGTTTGTGTAACCAGTATCTTTAAGTAACCAGTATCAATTAAACTCTGAATTATCCAACATACTTTTTTCATAAAAATCAGGTCCAGTGTAATGATCTTTTCAAAAGTTAATGCTTTGATTCCTGCATAGGTATTGCTTACAGTAAAACAAATGAAGATTATTTTAATACATAATGTCTCTGACATGATCCAGCTAGAGTCAGTTGTGATTAACCTCTTCCAGTGGTTTCAATAGATCTTGGCCATGACTAATTGCAACTGGATCAAGATCTCCAATATTAATACAATTTTCTAAATGTAACATATAACGCAGTTAACCATATTAATATAAAATAGATGCTGATAGCCACTTTTTTATAACCAATGGTGACGAAAAACAATCAAATACCGTTACTGTGCTATCAAAATGCTAAACTTTGATGTATAGTAAAAGCTGTATGCATATATTAAACTTAGTCAATACAAACAATTTGTCAAGTGATCATTATGGAGGTGGAGAAAGTAGATGCCTGGGAGAGCAATCCTAAACAAGACTACCAAGAAGTCCCATATTAGTCAGTGGACTTACTCCCAGAAAAATGTTTTTAGGATATTTAGGATTGCAACCAGAATCTTTTAATTCAATGCGTTTTCTCTGGCTGTGTATATTAAATTCATAAATTTATGACACATTTTATTGGAAATTATTGCCCTAATTGATTTTTTCTCAGAATTGCAATAACCAAAATTAAAAGCTAAGACTTTCCTACTGATAAGGATTATCTTGCTTTTTGCCTAGTTTATCCATGCTTCTTTAAAATGTGTGTGTGTGTGTGTGTGTGTGTGTGTGTGTGTGTGTGTGTGTGTGTGTGTGTGTGTAAGACAGAGAGAGAGAGAGACAGAGAGTCAACAGTATAATATTGTACCTCTAATACATTTGAAGTAAATTGGTTTATAAGGATATAGCGCTGCTTAAGATTGCACCATAGAGGGGAGATCTTCAAAATTCACCAAGTATCACTCAGAAACTGGTAATGTTTCCTAAAAGTTGAAAAAGAAGATTTGTATTACATTGAGTGCTCCTCAGACAAAGATTCATTTATGTATATTGATTTAAAATATTTCTAGACTACCTTCTCAATCAGATTTCTGTGGTGATTTGCATCAAAACATTTAAATTCTATCAATGGGCGGGGGGCTGAAAGTGAGTGAGATATTTGTGCTTAAATTCCCTGTTGGAAAGGTGGTGTGTGAATATTTTGGATAAAATTGGCAAGCACACATAATTATAGTTGCAAAAGAACGCAGTAATTACCCTTAAAACAAACATTTCAGCATCAGAAATTAAGAGCTGAGACTCAATTCAAATGTGTAGACACAAAGACTGCAACTTTTGTAAAGGTTGATCTCTTCATACCTTTGACATCATTTAATGTGCACTGAAACAAATCTCTCTTTATTTGCAGAAAAAAATTATTTTCATATTTACACTTCAAGAAAAGTTCTTGATTTGGCAACAATGTTAAAATACACCATACAGACTAAACAGTCTTTGATAAGAAGCAAAGGAAGAAGACACTTACCAACCAACAAGAAATTCATTGCTTCATGTTTCACAAAGGGGCCTCAGGGAGGACTGACCCTTTTATGAGCAGCTCAGAAGCAGTATCCCATAAATCTTTCCACAAGGCAGCAGTTAGCAGAGTAAATTGCCAGAACCAAGGATCCCAAAGTTACTCAAAGTGAGCAGAATCCTCCCCAGCCTACTCTTTTTCCGTTGTGTCATCAGTTATTAATCCACTGTCAAAAAAACCAAAGTGGCAAAAGGTGGCGCTTACATTTAACACAGCACGAGTTCTTAGAGGCTCTCTTTTCTTTTTAAAACAAAAATAAATCACTCTCAATTGCGGAGGTGATAATTATGCTGTTTACAGCTTGACAGACGAGGACGCTAATTGTTCTCTCCAGTTTTTAAAGGCTGTTCAGGAGGCTGATATCTTATTTCTCTCTCCCTCCACCCCTCTCTCGTGTCACTTAG
This sequence comes from Sphaerodactylus townsendi, assembly GCF_021028975.2. Classification (NCBI taxonomy): domain Eukaryota; kingdom Metazoa; phylum Chordata; class Lepidosauria; order Squamata; family Sphaerodactylidae; genus Sphaerodactylus; species Sphaerodactylus townsendi. The sequence continues at coordinate 29,801,940 of NC_059435.1, forward strand.
TTTCCCTCTCCATGCCTCTTTCCATCCCAAGCTTGATCTTATCAGCCAAATAACACAACAACCCCCTGGCAAGGGCTTTTCTTGGAGTAGCATCTGGAGAACTTGGCAAGACACCTTAGAAAAATAATGCAGGGATTAAAAAAGGAACATACGTTTGTACAATTGTAGGTTCTTTTCAGAAAGGCCCTTCTGCACCACCATTTTGTTTCCCAGTGACACACAGTCTTCACATCTTGGCTTGAAGCTGCACTTGTGCAGTCTCGACTTATGACCACATATGATATTTTGTTCCTCAGAAAATTTAAGTCCCACCAAATAGTGCATTCCCCACTACTGTAATTTTTCTGAACTGTGATTGGATGAAGCTGGAGCACACCTGGGCCCATTATGCACCAATGTGTTCCCTGCTTCAAGCAGCTTTTTGCGTCGGATCAGATTTTTAATTCTGTGACAACTTTGATATGTAATTTGGGTCACATTTTCCCTTATGCAACTGCTCTGAGGTGACTGTGTTTTTTTAGGGGAAGCCCCACATTTCCCAGGTGCAGGGAAAACCTGACTTTTTTTCACTTTGCAGGAAAGGCGAAGTAAACATAAGCGTCATGCTTCCTTTGGTTTTTTTCCGCCCTCCCTTTTCCTCCTATCCCCCACCCATAACAGTGTCTTCCTATACTTATTTCACCCCATCCTTCTCCCACTTTTGTAGCTGGCCCTGTTCTCATCCCCTCCAACCACCATTTTTGTTCTGCTCTCTGGTCAAGTAGCTTCCAGTAGAGTTGTTGTTGTTGTTGTTGTTGTTGTTGTTGTTGTTGTCGTCGTCGTCGTCGTTGTTGTTGTTGTTGTTGTTGTTGTTGTTGTTTTGGAATGTATTGATTCATTGAAGTATTAGTGACATGAAAAATATGCCAAATATCTGTGAACTGTAAGACGCCTGTATGTCTCGGAATCTGGGGATAAATGCTGGCTTCTGCCAGTTCTAGAGAGCTCGTTGTCCACCATGCCTGCGCCAATTTTATTTGGAGGGGGGGGATCTGCTCAACTAGTGACCATCAGTGGATCATGACATCAATACTATATGAATATTTATTTTGTGAAATCTACTTTGAATGGGAGTTTTCGCCATCCCCAGCAGATTTGTAGAGCTCCACCATTCCTGGTGCATAATAGCTCAAATCCTTGCTGGGTTTCCCTATGCTTGTTTGTGATCAATGCAGTTTCCCAGCAGAAAAAGCCCCATGTGGCATCTGGGGGAAGTATTTTTGCTGCCTTCTTCATCCATAACATAGAATCCACCGTTTCCCACCGGCAGTAGCATCAATGTATCAGTGTTTCAATATATTACTGTTATGTTCCTTTGAAATATGTTTGATAAGTTTTGTATTGCTATTGCAAGCTCCACAAGCATGGCTTTCACTACAGCCATTCAGATGCCACTGACTGAGTGTCTCAGCATATTTTGTCACTAGGAAAGTAGGCACACTTGTCAGGAGAGCAATGACTGCTGGAGACCTGAGCATACTGGAGAAGAGTGGAGCTAATGAATGTTGTACTGTTCCTGTGAAAAAAAACAGACTGTGGCAGGCTAATAGAGGTTAGCATTTGTTCCTTCCTGGTATGGAAGGAGATAATCATAGGGGAAGAAGTTCTTTCTTCTGAAGGGGTAAATGAAGAATTGCTTGAGGACAGCCAATGTCAAGTGAACTGAAGAAGGCATGTCCTTGCCAGTATGCTGCCATTAAACAGGAAGAGTTTGTTGTACAGCTGGATCCTCTGGATGGATCCCTGTACTACAGCAATTATGCTAGATGCCAAACCATTCCCAAGTCCAATACAAGGTGTTGATTTTGATCTTTAAAGCCTTATGTGACTTGAAACCAGGGTACCTGAAGAGCCATCTTCTTCCATATGTTCCTGCCTGGGAATTAAGACTACAGGGAGAGGCCTTCTGACTGTCCCATCAATTAAAGAGACTTGTTTGGTGGGGACATGAGAGAAGGCTTTTTCAGAGGGCAGTCCGGTGATTATGTAACCTTCTCAGAGAGCTGTAACTGCCCCCTTCAATCTTTAGGTGGCAGGTGACCATAATTTTATTTAGGACTGTGATTTTAAATTTTGGTTCATGTGGGAGGGGTTTTATTTGTATTATGTGTTTTATCTACGTTGTAAGTGACATTGGACTCTGTAAAGAGGAAAGGTAGTTCATAAATGTTTTTAATATAACAAATGAATAAACAAGGAATTGACGAATACACTGTGGATATTCTTGATCAAGTAATTGTTCTTATTAGGATTGCTTTTGAAGGAAAAGCATCAGCAGCAGTTATTAACCCACTGTACTAAGACTATGACACATATCCAGATGCATTCCTGGGCTGACCTATCTTGGAGTTCTGGGTTTGGATGCCTTTGAATTTCAGCTGAAAGAAGGGCCAGCTGGAAAATGCAGCATCACTACTACACGATGACACAACAGCAAGGCTGAGAAATGACTCCAACGGGACAATATTTGAATGAGACTTGGAGGTACAGGAAATAAGGTCCGTGTTAATCATATTTTAATTATAAGAAAAGTGTTGGATCTCTTCCAGTCTGGCTTCTGTGCTGGTCATGGGACAGAGACAGTGCTGGTCGCTATTGTGGATGACCTCCGTCTCCAGCTGGATAAAGGCAGCCCAGCGCTGCTCGTTTTGTTAGAACTAACTGCAGCATTCGATATTGTAGATCATGACCTTTTGGTCCACTGCCTTGTTGACATGAGGATACGAAGGTCAACACTGTCCTGGCTGACCTCCTTCCTTTGTGGTCGGAGGTCACAGGTAACATCAGGAGGTGAGGTCTCCAGGCGGCACAACATTGAGTGTGGGTGCCACAGGGGGCCATTCTCTCTCCGATGCTGTTTAACATCTACGTGCGACCCCTTGCTCAGCTGGTCCAGAGCTTTGGGCTTGGATGTCACCAATATGCTGATAACACCCAGCTCAATCTCACAATGGGGGGCCGGCTGGCCTCTGCCCCTGAAGTATCCAGCACTGTTTAGAAACTGTGGCAGATTCGTTGAGAGCAATCAGACTGAAACTGAATACAGCAAAGATAGAGGTTCTTTGGCTTGGTCGGGGAGAGAGACCTATGGATTTCCAGCTGCCAATCTTGGATGATTCGGCCCTAAACTGTCCGCATCAATCAAGAGTCTGGATGTGACTTTGGACTCCAGCTTATTGCTGGAGGATCAAGTCACTAAGACAGCCCAGACCACATTTTTCCACCTTCAGCAGGCATGGCAGCTGGCCCCATACCTCTCCAAACCAGACCTCACCACTGTAATCCATGCAATGGACACTTCAAGAATAGACTACTGTAACTCGCTCTATGCTGACCTACCTTTATCTTTGATCCGGAAACTTAAACTTGTTTAGAATGCAGTTGCTGGGCTGCTTACTGGGGCAGCCAGTCTGGACCACATTACACCAGTCCTTAAAGAACTACACTGGTTGCCGTTCAAGTTCTGGGTCATTTCAAAAGTGTTGGTGTTGACCTTTAAGGCCGTGAGTGGTGTTGGACCTACATATCTTTGAGACTGCATCTCCCCGTATTGCCCTCAGAGACCCCTCCATTCTTCGTAGGGGAACCTTCTGGCGATCCTCAGGCCAAGATATATCCGTCTGGCTTCAATGAGAACCAGGGCTTTTATGGCCCTGGCTCCAGCCTGGTGGAACAAGCTACCAAGTGATATCAGAGCCGTGCGGGAGCAATCGCCGTACCACAGGGCCTGCAAGACATGGCTTTCCCATCAGGCTTTTCCCATCTAGCCAGCCAGATCAAGTGAAGCAAGATCATCTTCTTTCGGCCTCCGGGGGTGAGAGGGATGGGGTGGTGGAGGTATTTACTGCCATCTGTTTTTTATCATCTGGTTTGGCATTGAAATGTCACTGTTTTAAATTGTACTGTTATATATTTTAAATGTTTTTAAAATGTTATTTTAAATGTTTTAAGGATTGTATAATGATTTTATGATGTGACCCACCCTGAGCCCTGCAGGGATAAGGAGAGGTATAAATTTGGGGGGGGGGGGGAGATAAATAAAGTGGATTTAAAAAAACACCAGAACAAGAAAATTATTCTGTGAATAGAACTGGTGCACTTCTCCCTTTCCTCCAAGCTTTCGGGACCCTTCCAGGAGATAGGCACAAAGGTTAAAAGTTAGAAAAAATATATACGCTGTTCTGTTCGCCCCGCTTCAATTTATTTGCATTGTATTTTCTTTTTGTTGTATGCCTTCTGGGAAAAAATTAGGATAAATAAATAAACACTTAAATTATGTGTATGCTCTAAACCCATGCGACTTCACTGGGTGCTGTCAGCAAGGAAATGTTTGCCTGTATTACACTACATTATAACGAGCGCAGAACTGCTGCTTTTAATGTCTGTTTTAGCCTCAATATCTTCAGCTTTCATCATGAACTGTGTGTGATACAAGAGCTGAACAAATATATTCCTTCTTCTCTCTGTCTGTCTCTCTCCTTGACCCTTCTCCCCAGTTTCCTGCATCATTTTGTGATCCTTTAAAGAACGTGATTCTTCTAGAGATTGGGCACTTGGCTGCAGTATAATTCCGTCATGGAACAGAAATCCATCTATCTTTCCTAAATGGGGGACAGCTACCGCTACGAACATACTGGTGTGGTCTGAAGTCCTCCTGGAATTTCAACTGATCTGTTATCATTTTGAATGATCTTCAGGTCTCACCTGGAGTTTGGCAATACTACATATTGTAGATCTGAAGATGACAGTGCATGCGAGACCATCTTGTGAGTTCACAGGGAACATACGTTTGGAACCAGTCCTTCCCAAATTACATGCATTCACTACAATAGCCCAGCTTTATGGATCTCCAGGATCACACAATTTTAGTCAATAGCTTAAAAATGGGTTGTGGATCTGAACCAAACATATTTTGAATCAAAGACAACAACCAAGCTAGGAAACACTAGAAGCTTTACAATACTTCTGTTCTCTTTCTACACTGGATAAAAACAAATTAAGGTTTTCACAATTCTCTCTTTACCTGTTTTGTTACCTCTTAACTGATTTGTGCCAAGGCCACACCAAGAGTTAATTTTCAATAGGTGGACTGAAAAAAATGCGAAGAAAAAATATTGAGTGTGCAAAGTGCCTTTGTCTTGAATACTGTTGACTCATGCTTTCTCACACATTAGAATTCAAAAACAGGTTGCCTCTGAGCACAAGATTAAGCTTCAGGGAAGTAGAAGAAAGTACATTTTAAATTTTACAAATGTTCATTTTGCTGCTTTATCAAAAATTAAATATAAGGCTAAAACTGCCCTTTATTTCTGTACCCATGCACCCACTGGGCTCACACACACACCTCCCAGCCAGGGCAGGAATGACTGTATTTTTACTAACAGCTAAATTGTCTACTGTATATTTAACAGCACAGAAGGAAAGTTCAGGGAGAGGGGAATCAGCAGATGTATCTAAAAAAGAATATATAATTTGAATTTCCCTGTCAAATTGAGAAATTAAATGACACTGGGATCAAAATTCATAGGAATCACCAACCGTATCCTCAGTGGATATCTCAACAGTAGAAGGCGGTACAGCTTGAGGCCAATGGGAACATTAAACAATTATAACAAACTGTGGAATGTGGCTGGGAAATTTTGAAGGATAGTTTATGACCCTTGAGAGATTTCTGATGAAATGAACAATATGGAATAAGATGGTAAAATACGAGCTAGAACATTTTGCACTGGGAAAATCAACAGGAAACTAAAGTAAGTTTCTTTGAACTGTATGAAGTTCACTGACTTGTTATCAGGAAAGACTTGCCATTTAACATATTGTACAGCATGGTTTATTTCAACTATTTATTAATGAACTCGTTCAGTAGTACATGGGAATTATTCATTCCTATGTAATAATATTCATCCAGAAAGCATTTGAAATTATTCTTTAATGCTCACAGACATTTGGGACTATTTTCACCTGCGGAAGCACTCTACTGTTACTTCCGCCAAACAATGACTGACCACACTTAGATCCTTCAGTGGGACAGAGGATACATATGTGGCAAACCTTCTAAGTTTTCAAAGCCTCTTTTGGTTATTCAGATCCAGAGAAGTTGGGGAGGAGAGCCCCTTACAATTGAACCCTAGTGCTGTCCAGCGCAGGGTGAGGATGGTGGAATAACTGCATCTTTTGGCAGCCCTTTAGGTGTGTCATCTAGGCAAAGCAGAAATACTGCTAAGAGCTTGAAGTTGCATGCCTTTAAGCAGCCCAGGACATACTGCAACCCATGCTAGTGGTTGAGAGTTTTGATAAGTGTTACTTAGCTTATCAGCTGTTCTGTGTCTTCATTTCAGCAATCTGTGGGCAACTGTGGGACTAAGAAACAGATTTTATTTTGTGCTTATAAAGATTGCTTTGTTTAGCGTTCAGAGTTATACAAATAAAGTTTCTGGTAAATAAACTGCTTATAAATTGTTTTTTGGACAAACTTATTTATTTCAATTCACTTTATAGAATTTGTTTCCCTCTAACTCTGTAGCAGCTGGTGTAGGGAAGGCGAAAGAAGTGTTCTATCCTGCCCATTTAATATTCCTGGCATTTGATATTATTTTTATTTCCTGCTGTACCGCATATTCGTGGTCATACTGTAACTCTCAAAGAAATAAATTGATGAAGAGTAAAGATTCATATTAATCAAATACTCTATTATTTATGAAACAATTATAGGTACACCCAGAGAAAAGAAGTGGAAAAACCACTGAAGGAAACATGGCTTTATTAACAAGGTTATCATATGTTGCTTTCTGATTAATTATTTAGTGTGGAATATCCCTTGCCTCAGTGGTGCCCCAAATTGTACCCCTGAATTTTCTTCCATACGCATCTACAATAAAAACTGCTGCGCTTGAAGACACTGAACACTGAGAGTAAAAACTGTTATCCACACTTGATACTGGATGGCTCATCTCTCATCAATAAGGATATCATGTGGGATACAATGTGTCCCGCTAGTTACATCCTATCCTATATGGCTTGGAGCCAGCATATCTAAAGGACTACCTACTCCCATATGAAACTACCAAATCACTACAGTCATCTTTGGAGGCCCCATTTTAGGTGCCTCTGGTATCTGACATAGATTGACAGCTACTTGAGACAGGGCCTTCTTGGCTATAGCACTAAAATTAGGGAATTCCTTCCCCAGGGAGTTTTGTCTGGTCCCGATTATCACTGTCTTCCATCTTCTATCTGTTTTGTTTGGCATTCCCTCCCTCTTCCAGTTTATGCACATATATGTTTTGTTTAATTGTTTTAAAATGTTTTTGGGTATATTTGTGTATTTTTAAAGCCTGTTTAATAGTTTGACTGGTTGCCATTTGGGGACCCTAAGATCATAAAAATAGTTTAAAATGATTAAATTAATGAATAAAGTGCAGACACATATAAGGCTGGAGTTATATAAGACTGATTCCTTGTAGTGTATTTTGACATTGGAAAGTGGAGTTTTTTGCAATTTTCTCGTAAGTTTAGCTGATGGATAAGTTCTAGGCTGCATCTGTTTTCACAGATAATAGAGCACACTAGTAAATGTTTTAAAAAACTAGAAACATTTATTGAACTATTATTTAGCAAATTGTTTTTACATTGCCTTTCTGTCACCAAGACACTCAAAGCAGCTAACAGGAAAAAAACAGGAAAAATTCACAGTCATCAAACTTAAAAATAAGCCTTAAAAAAATTAGAAGAGAAAAAATAGCAATTAGCAACAATTAGCAACAGCTGACTGACGGACTAAAGTGCTGGATTTCCAGTTGTCTTCCCAAACAGCAGAATTTTCACTTTGGCCATTTATGCATGCAGTACTTACCCCACTGCTATTTGCTTTGCAGCAGGTTTTCCCATGGTTTTTGTTTACCCAGGGATTCTCCCCCTGTAAAGTGTCTGTAGCTGAACCGAGCTGCCATTTTGCCTGCCTGTTCTTTCCGTGCTACCTGCATTTGGGGAAGGTCCCTGCCACCTTTGTGTGTGTGTGTGTGTGTGTGTGTGTGTGTGTGTGTGTGTGTGTGTGTGTGTGTGTGTGTGTGTGTGTGTGTGTGTTGTCTTTGATCCAACATTAATTTTCTAGACCATATACATTTCATGTTAATTTTAAGCAACTGTACAGTAATGCTCCCAAACCTCAATCCTAGCTGTCAAGATAGTTTCACCGGTATCAAAAAGCCACTGAGAGAGAAGAACCAAAAAGGATACATTCCTTCTGTCCTCTTCCCAGCACACATCACGCACCAGGACAGTTTTCTGAACCAAATTCAGATCAGATATTTTATCTGGACACTTTTGGAGGTGGACTATCACTATGTGCTTGAACTCTTGCCCAAGAAAGACATATGTGAAACTGCTTGATAACTTTTCAGATCAGCAGAACCAAATGAGGACTTCCTCAATAATAGTGTTATGAATTATTTCAAAGCCACTGGGATAATCCCCTCTTAAAGAAGCATTTACTATCTCTGTCACCCATTTGATCAGTCTTCTTCTGACTGATTTAGGTATTTTCCACACAGCAACAGGCTTGTGTAGTTTCTCCAGTAATGCTGCAGCTGCTGATTCAGCACAGCAGCAATGGGTCTTTCACATAGCCAACTGTAGTTTCCCTGCCCTAGTCTCCCAGCAGTGGAAACTCAACCATGAACCATGGGTTCCCCTCATATTTTTTTACATCAGCACTTTAATACTGTATATTATGTATTTTACATCAGCACTTGAATACTGCTATATTATGTACCAGGTTCTCTGAAGTCCTAGTTTCCCTTCTTTTCATTTTTAAAGTAAATCTCCATCCTCTTTCGTTCACAGAGGTATAAGGAGAAAGGCATATCTCCACAATGAAGGGGCTTAAAGGCACAAATTGTTGCAACAATATAATGATACAAGTAGAAATTCTCTTTCCCTTTCCTAAAAGCCTCCCAACCTCTTCCCTTCTTCCTTCTCTCCTTCTATTCAAACAGTTAACCTCCCTTATCTGTCCCTTTGTCTTCAGCTTTCTCTTCCCCACTCCCTCTCCCAGCAACATCTACCAGGCCCACTTGCATGGTAGGGAAGCCACAAGGACTGGGGGCGGGGGTCACTTTCCCCTGTATTTCTCTTCCCACATTATTTCACCTGTTTCTTCTTCTGATAACCCCAATTTCCTCTCCCCTTTCCCTGTCTCATTCTCTCCTTCTCAGCCATTCACCTACTTAGTTTTATCTGCCTCCAGCTATATTATTTCTTTATTTATATACCACCTTTTTCTACAGTGGGGACCAAAGCAGTTTACATTACTCCCTCATTCATTTTATGTGCACAACAACCATATGAGGGTTCACTCAGTAAGGTTCCACATGAAGATGGGGATGGGAACGTTAAAGTTCTAACTGGTACACCACACTGGCTTTTATACCGTGGCTTTATACCGTGAACAATAGTAAATAGCCCGTCCTAACTGAGCCATGGAAGTCAGGTGGTATCTGGTCACTCAGAGTGTCCTGAGTCCGCCTGCCAAGGTCTCCTTGGATGAGAAAGAGACGGAGGAAGCCAGCCCCAGACCGCAGGAAGACCCACCAGTCAAGGTAGAGATTCTGACCTATTACACATGTTCAAATCCCCCTGCAGAAGCTCACTTCACAGTGGGGATTCCTGGGGATTTCTCTTCTGCAAAGTGAGCAGAATTGAGCTGCTATTCAACCTGCCCACTGCTGACTTCCTCATTGGCTTTCAAACTACTCTTTGGCTCCCCCTTCTCCCACACTCTACCTCCTCTTTGCAGATGATCAGGAGGGCTTTCTAAAAAACCTTAAGCATGTGGACATGATTAGGTCTATCAAAATAATTGTTTCCTGTGTTAGATCTAGTATTATTTCAATAGACCTAATAGGGTCTATTTCAGGGGTAGGGAACCTGCAGCTCTCCAGATGTTCAGGAACTACAATTCCCATCAGCCTCTGTCAGGATGGCCAATTGGCCATGCTGGTAGGGGCTGATGGGAATTGTAGTTCCTGAACATCTGGAGAGCCGCAGGTTCCCTACCCCTGGTCTATTTCAATCGATTTAATATGGTCAGTACGCTTAATGTGTTTTTTTTTAAAAGCCCTCCACATCATCTGCAAAGGAGAAAGTAGAGGGGTAGGCGAGGGGAGCCAAAAAGCCTCAAGGGGACAATAAAGCAGGGCATCCTGTTTGGATTGGCCTGCAGAGCCAGGGAAAAGGTCACTCTTTGCCCGCTCTCACAGAGATTATCAGATCTGCTCTGCTGTGAGTGTGAGAGGGGGAGAAAGGCATCCATAACAGAAACGCTGCCATGGAGAGAATCTACCTTTACCATGAGGCAGAGCACTTGTGTATAATTGGCCTCTCTGAGGTATAGAAAGGGAGTTTCAGGGTGAAGTCAGCATGCCACCCCTTCAGTCTCACAACCTGCATTCTGAGGCCGAAACAGAAGCACTGCAGGTTCAGGAGCTGAACCTGCTCCTGATTAGGGTTCCCTGATCAAAGCAGCAAGGAAAGTGAACCAGGGTGGAAACAACTTGTTTACAGTCCTTATGTAGCTACTGTTGCTCTGTGCTTTAGAACTCTGTGTTTGACTTCGGACTTTGTTTCTTGGATTTACCCTTGAACTTGGACCATGACCTGGCTTGTGCTTTCTGAATTTATTTTTCTGTTTTGAGGTCTGAATGTCTAATTACCTGTGTGCTGACCCTGGACTAAGTTCGCTGCCTATTACTCCAGGTACGTCTCTGAACCCTGATACAGAGGCAGCTGCAAGGTTTAGGGTTGCCAGTCCTAAGTGGAATCTGAAGATCTTCCAGAATTACAAATGAACCCCACATGATAGAGATCTGACCCCCTGTTAGAGAACCCATTATTCAGGCCTTCACTTCAGGACTGTTGTGAAGCCCCATAGCCATCAAATTCCAGGGTTACCAAAATCTGAGTTCATGGATAAAGCAGACTTCTTTTAAATTAACAAAGATTTATTGAGGCACTTAAAAAGGTACAGAAACAAGAAAAAGCAAGTGCAGCCTCTAAAAATACAAGAGAAAAATAATAAAGCCAAGTCTGTCTAATACTGACTTACAGAATAGGTGGTTCTTTCTTGCAGTCAGCAAACAAACTTGCCATAGCAAAGAGTCAAGGAAAGCAAGATGGCAACATGAAGCGAGGTGGCAGAATGATGATCCTGCTCCATGATGAAGCTGAATCTATTGAGTAACTGCCAAGCCCTGAGCATAGCTAATTATAACATTACTGTTCCAACCAGCTGACCTCCTTAACCAATGGCTGGGGCCGGCTCCTGACAACAGGGTTCATGGTTGTGCCTCTAAAATTACAGATCAAAAGGAAAAAATGTTGGAAAGATGTCACAGGCAAGAGAAAGCATTACAACACCTATAGATTTGTACTGGATGTTCTCACAGTTTCTGGATATTGTTCAGTTTCTACAACTTGAAAACTTAGACAAAATACTTGGAGAAGTGAGGTCTCTTACATGACTGATTGGTCCTGGCTTTCTAAGGCTGTTTCCATTTGTCACAAATTCAGTACTTTTGGGAAGTTTTTTCCCCTCCAGCTTCTCCACAGTTCTGCGGTGCATTCCTGTACCACTGGTTTCTATAACCTATAGGCTATAGAAACAATAGTATTCAAGGTGACGCAAGAATCTTTTTTGTTTTTATGGTATGTCCTTTTGCAACAACTAAAAACCAAGCAGGGAAAAGACATTATTTGCTAAAGTGTTTGTGTTCTTAACAGTATGAACCCACTGTTTGTGCTACTCTCATGATAACCCTGGATCCTGCAGCAGACCTTCTTGAGTCCATTCCAAAAACGACACAGAGGGCAACGGAAAAGTTAATCCAGAATCCTGTTTAGATGTGGTTTGGCACTAGACTCTGGCACTTGACACTAATGTCATTGCTGAGATGAAAGACCATGTTGCATGCTTCAGATTGTGAACATGGACCACCAGGCAGTGATGGGCTCTCTCAGTCACTCCTCCACTTCACATCATTCATAGCAGGGCAGTAACGAGCATGCTTGTGTAGTACATCCAGTACAAAAATGTGTTTCTTTGAGATATTTATATGACAGATTATGATATAGGAGTATAATTTTCCTCCAGGAGTAATAGGGAGGAAATTCTTTGTAGGAAGGACACCAGTCCTTGTAGGAAGGACACCAGTCTTGATGGATGATCCCTGCATCACTGACAAGTATCAGGGACTGGAGGCTTCTAGGCTTGGCCTCCCATTTACTCACCTAAGCAAAGAAAGATGTCCACCCCAGTTTCTCACCCTTAGGAAATGGAAACATGACAGAAAAAAGGGTGTTGAGCCCAAACAACAATACTCTAGAAATAAAGACCACAGCACTCCAGGGAGACAGCCTGCCCTAGACCAAAGCCTGAAAGTAGGGCTGCCAGCTCCGTGTTGGGAAATATCTGGAGATTGGGGTGGGGGATGTCAATAAGCCAATCCAAAGTGGCCCTTTTCTCCAAGAGAAATTATTTCTGTCACTTGGAAACCAGTTGCCGGCCATTCGCTAAGGCAGTGTTGGGAGCCCTATAATCTAGGCAATGATGGTGCCAACTCCTAGATGGCTTACAGTCATAAAAAATACACAAGTTGCTCAAGCAGATTTTTTAAAAAATAGTCACAAGGTTCCTCTTCCCACTTAGTGCTCAGATAAACACACACACCAGAGAGCACTACAGTTGAATAGAAAAACTGCCTCCCAGTAGTCCCTGGCCCCAAAATTGTCTGGCTGTCCTCCACCAGAGCCAGGGCTTTTGCTGCTCTGGCCCAAGCTGGAGGGACTCTCTGTCCAGTGAGACTGGGCCCTGTGGGACTTTGTTTGGCATGTAGGATGAAGATGGTCCAAGGCCTATGGTCCAAGGCTGTAATGGTTTCCACACTAGCTGGCCTCCCTTCCTCTTCCCCTTCCTTTTCCTTTCCTCTCCTTGTTCTATTTTTGCCTCACTCCTTTCCTCTCTGAACCTTTTTGTGGTGAGCCCCTGCTCTGGGGTCACCTCATGCCCCACAGCCCCTGTGGCTTCTGACAGTTCCCTGGGATGGGGCTCAGAAGGATGGGAGGAGATCTTACCAGGGGCGTATCTGCCATGGGAACATGGGGAGTCAAATGTCCCCATGCACCCCCATTTGGTCATATGGGGGGGGGGCGCAAAAAATTCAGGTTCATTTCTGTGGTTTTTTGTATTTTTAGTGTTTTTCAGTTTTTGGGCTGCAGGGGGTGCAGTTTTTAGGTTAGCAAATAACACCTCAAAAATTCTTCAGTGGGATTTTTTCTATAGGAGACTCTTTCGTGGATACTCACTTCAGCTAGGGTTTGGTGGAGGTTTCTTGGTTCTGGGGGGTTTCATGGGTTTATGCGGTAGGGGTGCAGGGTGCATGTGCACCCTGACTCAGTTTCCCCTCACTCTGCCCCTGCCTGGCTGCGCTACCCCCGTGGCACAGGGCAGCCTCCTGGCCTTCACTGGCCCAGTTTCAGAGCTGCCCACCCCCCACACCAAAAAGCCCTGGCTTTGCCTCCTCTTGCTTGGGGCACCCAGTCTCCCTGCTCCTTCAGGTGAGCATGTCTCTGTGGCTCTGGGCTGGAGAAGGAAAAGGAAGGGCTAATGTTGCAGCTCCAGCTCCTGGCTCTGGTGAGGGGTGTTTTCTACTGTCTCTCTTGCTGCAGGAAACTGCCAAGGGGGTGTGGCCAGTGGGGTGAACCGAAGATGGCAGGCCTGCTGGTGAGGGCAGGGCCTGCTGCCAGCCCAGGACATTTCCTATTGTCATCTCCCCCTGAGCCAATACTACCCAGCAATGTTAAGGCTTCTTCTTTAAGCTCCCTATATAACATCAAGATTAATAAGAGGGGAGAAAATTTTATGCAAACCTGATTAGAAATATTATATTAAGATATTTATAAATTGTATGGGATTGATGAAATCATTTTAACTGTTGTAGTCCCTAGTGTCTGTTGATTTTTGTCCATTTGCTGTAAGTTGCCTTGAGCCTGGCTTTCTGCTAGGAAAGGTGCAGGACAAAAATTAACTAAATATTTTCTGCATTGTTCTGGTACATCTTTCCATTTGGATTCATTCTGGGCACAGCCATTCTTCCCAGCAAGCCTACTCTTCCCATTGCTCCCATCCCCTGTATATCAGGATGGATTATTGTGTTGCTATTGAGCTTGGAGGAAGTCTTGTGATAAAAGAAAAGTGGTCTTTAAAAATCAGCTCTTAGCTGCTTTCAGAACAGCATAGCAGTAACTCTGAAGGAGTCTCTTTGTGAATGCAATTGCTGCATCATGTGCCCAATTCAGACTTGTGAACTCTACCAGCTGAATCAAGCTACACGGGGGGATGGGGGCAGGCTTTCTTGAGCTTTCTACCATTGAATAAATGTCCTACCCCCCCCCCCCTAAAAACCCAGCAGTCATATCCTTGGCTCTCAAGGGCTACTTTCTTTGGCACTGTTTAATCTCACCAACTTGTTTCTCCAGTTGATGCAATCTTGTGTTTCTTAGAGACTGGGAGTTTTTGAGAAAACGTCGCTTCCATTGGATGACGTGGTCAACTGTAGCAGACCAACATATCTACCCTCTGAAAATATTTTCCTGTTAGGAAGATAAAGGGCTTGGAAACAGTTCTCCTCCTCAATCCCAGCACAACAGTCTCTTGCAAAAGTCACAAAAGCTCCCCTAAACTAGCTGAGCATAACCTCCTACAACACTAATTCTGCTAGGTGTTGTAGGTGCTTAAAAGGGATGGGGCCGAAATTAATTAATTAACTAAATAATTGTCTGCATTGTGTTGGTACACCTTTCCATTTGGATGAATTCTGGGCACAATTCTCCTCCTTAATCCCAGCACCACAGTCTCTTGCGAAAGTCACAGAAGCTACCCTAAACTAGCTGACCTCCTACATAACCTCCTACAACATTCATATTGTCATATCCACATTGACAGCTGGCACCATAACATTAACTACAGATGTTCCCACAAATGGCAAGAAAAAGTAATAGGGTATTTCCCAGTAGTTACTTGGAATTTCCTAAGAAAAAGGGATGAAAGGAGAACTCTATTTGCTGCTTTGAACTCTGTACAGGGGAAATGGGATAGACAGTCATTCAACTCTCTGTAACATCAGGAAAGGGAGCCAACATCATCCTTCATACTTGTTGTTGCTCAGGCCCACATTAGTTTCTCTTCCAGATGAACTTTTTGGGAAGCACTTACACTTTTGGGGCAGCATTTTAAGTCTCTAGTGACATAGCTGCAATTAAAACCCTTTCTGCACAACTCGAACTGGGACAGGAAATAAAATGTTTCTTCTGAGGAGATCCTCATGGTTTCCCTCCCCCCCAAAAATTATTTCCAGTCTCAAAACGTTTTCAATGAATCCTCTAATTTAGTGACTCTTTTGATGAAACCTTTTCAAATTTGAACTGCTGCGTATATCTCTTTAAAACATTTCCCATGCCTCTCTTCAGTACCTGAACTGTCCTTGGCACCATTTTCTGAGCCTGCCCTGGCTTGCCTGTTTATTTTCATCCTTTTTAAAAAATTGGAGGGGGGGGGTCGAATCTTTGAAGCTTCAGGTACACAACCTAGGAGAATCGCAGCACGAGGCTTTGAAGCAATATCGCACCAAATCCATGGAGGATTTTTAAAAATGGATCCATCACAAAATGGCAGCCAGGAATCATTTTTGAGTGGATGAGTGCAGACAAACAGGGGGCAGGAGGGGGGGTTGAAAATGTTTTGCAAACAAGCCCTTTTATATCATAGGTTTTGTAGGTTTAAGGGGGGTAGTTAACTCTGCCACATTGGAATCCCACACTCACCCCAAGTTCAGGGCAGCATCAGTAGTTCTCCCCTCCTATCTTCACAGTGTAGCATGTTTTAATCTGAAGATGAAAAATAAAGACAAGGCCAATGGTGCAAAATAGGTTTTCAAAAATTAGCACATATCTAGGGTTGCCAACCCTGACAACTGATCCCCAGACAACAGTGACCAGTTCCTCTGGAGAAAGCAGGATGCTTCAGATGGTGGATTCTATGGCATTATACCCTACTGAGCTTCCTTCCCTCCCCAAACTCCATCCCGGGTTCCACCACCAAATCTATAGGAACTGCCCATCCTCGAGTTAGGAACTCTACACACAGCCTCTTGTGTCGGTTGATAGACCTGCAATGGCCATTCCATGAAAAGCTTGGTTTGGCCATAGTGATCCATGATTTTATCATATCCGGGTTAGATTTCTGCAATGCGTTTAATATGGAGTACCCTTTGAGAACTAACTGAAAACTCAAGTCAGTTCAAACCGTAGAAGCCAGATTGTCAGCAGTAGACACAGGGATCACTTCACCTCTGTTCAGAAAGATCTGTTCTTGGATGTTTCCAGCAGAGTTCAAAGTGCTGGTACTTTGAAGTCTTATATAGCTTGGGGCCATGGTACTTGAGAGACTAGCTACTCTCATATCACCAGCCTACCAGTTAAGATTCTCTTCTAAAGCCATGCTCTCTGTGCCCCTGCCTGCAGAGGTCAGCTGCTGGTAAGCAGAGACAGGGGTTTTTCAGTGGTAGCACCTCACCTTTGGAGTGTCCTCCACCAGAGACTTACCAGGCACTGACCTTACTTTTTTTTTAGACAGCAAGCTAAAATATTCCTTTTCACCCGGGCCTTTAACCAAGAAGTTTTATTTCTCAAATATTTTATGGCCCATTTCTACTTTTTTTTTCCAGTTCTCTTTTGCTGCCACTGGTTCTTCCACTCCCACCCCGCTTTCCCTGCCTTCACAACAGTGCGTTCAGGATTGTAAACTCCTCTGGGTTTTGTCTCCTTTCACTTATGAAACTGTGTAAAATACCAGGTATAATTTTACTATTGCTACTATTTCTGATGATCATAACTTAAAGCAAAAAGCACTGTGTGCTGTTTATTATGATACAGAAGTAAAGAAGCTCTGATGGTGGGTGGAACAGAAGGAAAAAGGGGTCCAGGCCCTGGCCCTGAAAACATTGGAGGTGGGTGGGAGCAAAAGCCAGTCCAGCCTGAGCTGAACTGTGTATGGCTTCTCATAGAATCACAGAGTTGGAAGAGACCACAAGGGCCACCAAGTTCAAGCCCCCTGCCATGCAGGGACACATAATCAAAGCACTCCCAACAGGAGACCATCCAGCCTCTCTCTAAAAACCTCCAAAGAAGGAGACTCCACCCAAGGCAGCATATTCCACTGTCAAACAGCCCTGACTGTCAGGAAGTCCTTCCTAATGTTTAGGTGGAATCTCCTTTCCTGTTCTTTGAATCCATTACTCCTTGCCTAGTCTCTGGAGCAGCAGAAAACAAGCTTGCTCCCTCATCAACATGACATCCCTTCAAATATTTAAATGTGGCTATCATGTCACCCTTAATCTTCTCTTCTCCAGACTAAACATACCCAGCTCCTTAAGTCTCTCTTCATAGGGCATGGAATCCAGGCCTTTTACCATTCTGGTCACCCTCCTCTGGACTGGTTCCAGCTGATCAATATCCTTCTTCAATTGTGGTGCCCACGGTGTTCCATGTGTTCCATGTGAGGTCTGGACAATGCAGACTAGAGAGATACTATTACATCCCTTTATCTAGACACTGGGCATGTTCTTCTCCCCACTCCAAAGGGAGGACAGGTCAGGCTGCACCCAGCCTTCCCTCTGCTCAGAGGCGTATAGCCTATAGGGACAAGGGGTCACCCATGTCCCCGGATGCCCCCCTACTTGACAAAACAGTGTGCACACCTCTGCTGCACAGACCAGGGAAGCTGGTGTGTCCTTCTCTTTTTCACAGCTCTGTACAGGCCAGGGAGGCTGGGTCAAGCACATCCTTCCCTCCATACTTGTGGGGGGGACTGACTGGGGGTGTCCTTAACTGTAATGCTTGGGGGTTTACCAGCTTATAGTGGATAAATTCCTGTGTGGATGAGGTCCACTCCTTGCTTGGGACTGGGGTGGCCCCAGCAGAGGTTTGCCTCCTAGCATGTCTGGAGCTAAGCTGACCCACAACACAAGCCATCAGCCCACGGGGATGTTTCCTAGAGGCCAATTCACCCCAGCTTGAAACCCAGAATATTTCTTCACAGCAACATTCTATCATTCCTACATCTCTCAACATTTCTCCATTTCCCGACTTTTATTAATTTAATTTTAATACATCTAGGAGTTCACACGTGCATGTTTGTTCACAATTCAGTTACTAGTATATGAATACCTACATTTTGGAAGGAGTTATCAGATCCAGCAATAACTCCAAGTGAAGGCTGCTGACATGTGATGGTCTGAGCCATCAAGCGATAAATCCTTAAATGAGAGAATATATATTTTTGTGATCCAGTCCTGAATGCTGATTGTTCTTTATTATACGTTTTTGAGCTTTACTCTGAAATGCACCATTTGTGACTCAAAGGTCAAATCCTTTGCCAAGAAATCTACCATGACTAATCCAGAAATCATGTGGTTCACCTGAGAGTTCTGTCGCTCTAAGCATTTACTTAGGAAATGCTTTCCCATGAATCTGTCAGTTCCAATGAGCAACGCCTTTCCAACAAATAATGAGACAATAGATTGCATGTTTAAAATACTAAAGGGAATATACATTTCTTGGGAAGAAGTTTTTTAAAAAACTTGAACTGTATATTTGGATGCAGCAATATGAAGCATGCAACATTGGCTCAAGAAAATGTGCAAGTAATCAAACTAAAAAAGAGACAAGCAGCACCCCCAGATTCAAGAGTTTTGTATTCCATCACAGTCTGGACACAGATTTAGAAAGCTGGGATAGGATACAAAAAAATCACAACTTGTTTTATAGTTCCCATAGTGATATTAACAGGCCAATGCAGAGCCCTGAGGTGCCAAGGACAGCGCTGCTGTGTCGGTGCCTTACCGCCTTCAGGGGGATTTTTGACAGCACAGGGAAGCAAAAAAAAACAAAAAACCCTCATTGGTGTCCAAAACCCCTTCATTGGGCTCAGTGAGACTGCGCCACCTAAAAGAGAGTTGTAAGGCCAAGCCCTGGGTTCTGGCATTTATTTATTTATTTATTTATTTATTTATTTATTTATTTATTTATTTATTTATTTCATTTTTAAACCGCCCTCCCCCGAAGGGTAACAGGCCAGTAACATTCCAAGAGGCAAAGCTGGGATAGAAGCTGACTAACATTGGCTCTACCACCAGCCACGCCTTTGGAATGCCCCCACTATGCCAGAAGAGCTGGTGAGGGCACAGGAGCACTGACACGGTGCCCTGTGCCACTTCTGGCCATTGTTGGGGGCTGCGGCAGCCACCTTTCATCAGATTTTGCACCTCCGCCAAAGTAAGTTATCTGGAGAGGGCAAATCCACTGGCATAGTGCCCCACCACCTCCACCACCTTCACCCTCCCCTCACTCTGGATTGGGCTATATAAGATTCCAATCAGTTCATCAGTCCAATTTATTACAATCCAAGATCATCAAACAAACCTAAGTCAGTGAGTATTACACTACAATCTTACAGGACATATAATCCATATAATCCAATTCTATTCAGATGCTCCCACCAGTGACCTTGCTATCTACAGGGTTACTCCCAGGCTATAGTCTTCATTGTTACTCATACTTCTATTCAGATGCCCTCAACTATTGACCTGGTTGCCGCCCTTGTTACTCACAGACAAGGTTTCCCCACCCACCCTGGACACTCCCCACACACCCTGGACAGATATATACTCCACTTGCTTTTCCAACATCAGATCCTCTGAAGATGCCAGCCACAGATGCAGGCGAAACGTCAGGAGAGAATGCTGCTAGAACACGGCCATACAGCCCGGAAACCACACAGCACCCATATAATCCATACATTATTAATCCATATATATGTTAAAAATTAGCCACTTTATTTTGCCTTATTTTACATGCTGTAGCCAAAATGTTTGCTACTTTATAGGTCAGTGATGGCGAACCTTTTTGAGACCGAGTGCCCAAATTGCAACCCAAACCCCAGTTATTTATCGCAAAGTGCCAACCTGGCAATTTAACCTGAATGCTGAGGTTTTCGTTTAGACAAAAACGGTTGGCTCTCTCTTCCTCCACCCCATCCGCCTCGAGCAAGTCCTGGGTGCACCGCTCTGTGCCTCTCTAGCATCTCTGCCTCCTCTGCGCCCCACACCTCGTGCAGTAACCACCCGGAGCACAGGCACCAGGCCTGCCAGCCGAGTCATCCCTGCTCACTGCGGTGCACGCACGTCGTGTTCAGTGGCCCAGGCCAGCCTAGATGTGTGTGTGTGTGGGGGGGGTGATTTTCCACCCCCCACATGACGAACTCTGTGTGTGTGCCCACAGAAAGGGCTCCGAGTGCCACCTCTGGCACGCGTGCCATAGGTTCGCCATCACTGTTATAGGTCATTTCAATAAAACTATTGGCAAAAAGAAAAGTAACATGAAAACGATTTGTTCTAGCTGGGAATTTAGGTAGAATTGGAGCAATATATCTGATATAAATAATCTGATAAAATTGACAGTATAGCAGCAAATGCTCGATAATTTATATTGTTCCTGACTGAAATGGACATAGACATTATGCATTGGTAATGCAAGCATACCTCCCTTCCAATAAAATAGATGGGATAGCATTAAACCAAGCAAAGGTAAACAATCTGCTATATTTTGGATATTGTGGAGTATATAAATACTTTAATGGGACATAGCTTTTATGACTGTTCCCTATTACCAAACTGGTGTATATGGGATATTAAATTTAATTTCTTGACATGTCTCTTTTCAAATTCAAGGGACTTTCCTACGGAGCAGGGTTTGCTGTTTAAAAACGGTCAAAAACACCACTAGGAATGGTGTAGAATCGGGATGTGCCTAAAGTAGCCCTTTGGATCCCAGTTTGTGGTTGTCTTACTTCTAACTTTCCTCACAACAAATCCCTTAGAGCTGGGCAAGGCATATCAGCTACTGTTTAAATCAATATTTTCAGGAATGCCACACTGTAGGACAGTTCTACTGCATAATAACAGAATGGTTACCTATTGAGTATGTGTCAGTATCCAATATATACACATGATTTACCCAACAGAACAGATTTAAATCTGCGCTGTATAAGTGCATTATTACAACTTGCACAATTCCACACAACCCATTTAAGTCACAGGAGCACAGTCCTGAGGGCCACTGTTGTAACTCTGTCACTGAAGTCTGCTCCCTAAAGTATTTAGTTAGCAAGTGTCTGGCAGGAAAAAGACTGTGTACCTGTGTTTTCAACTGTGCCACTTTCCTCAGAAAACTCACTGAAGCATCTCAGCCAGAGCTGACAGAGTTGGAAAGGGCCCCAGCAATTCCTCTATCATGGATATCCTAAGCAGGACCTCAGGCCACATGATATAAAGCAGTGGTTCTCAACCTTCCTAATGCCGCAACCCTTTAATACAGTTCTTCATGTTGTGGTGACCCCCAACCCTAACATTTCTCCATTTTACAGATGGAGAACACTGATGCAGAGAGTCTTAGGCGACCCCTGTGAAAGGGTTGTCCCGACCCCCAGGTTGAGAACCACTGATATAAAGGGTGCCCTCATCCTGTCAGAAGGGGCACAGGGAGATGTCAAGGAGCACTTGTGCAGACAAAAAAGACAACACCTTTCTGGAAACCCCTAAGTATCCCTCCTTAGGAGCAGCAGTGGCGTAGTGATTAAGAGCAGGTGCATTCTAATCTGGAGGAATCGAATTTGATTCCCCGCTCTGCCGCTTGAGCTGTGGAGGCTTATCTGGGGAATTCAGATTAGCCTGCGAACTCCCACACACACCAGCTGGGTGACCTTGGGCTAGTCACAGCTTTTCGGAGCTCTCTCAGCCCCACCCACTTCACAGGGTGTTTGTTGTGAGGGGGGGGAGGGAAAGGAGATTGTAAGCCCATTTTGAGTCTTTTACAGGACTCCAAATTCTTCTTCTCTTCTTCTTAACCTTCCTCTAAATTGTTAGTACAACTGGGGAAGTAAGCCAGGGCCACACATGCAGAGTTGCATTCAATAAACTTTATTGCAACAACAAGATTGCACAAAGTAGTACATTTTCCAACATCTGAGAGTCTTTTGCATATAACAGCTTACAGAGATAATAAACGTAAAACAAGAGAAGCATTTAACAAGCTTTGAACAGGAAGAAGCTTACATTCCAAACAATCCCTGTATCAATACATACAGGGCCTTGTTGCAATATCTGTCACCCCATGGATCCCCTGGGTTGATCTGACTGATACGGCTGGCTAGGCAGGTATCCCCTACCTACCTCACCCCTCCATGTGTGTCCCTCCTGAAGCCGCCTGCTCTGTTGAAGAAGACAACCATCCCAGATAAAAAGAGCATGCCTTCCTTCAGTCAAGGGTATATGATAGCTGCACTCCCCTGCTAGAACCTCCAAAGAAGCTCGAGGGCCATTTGTAGGAGAATGTAGGGCAGTCATATCAATAAAAACATTAATCAAACCGCACACATGCTGTGACCCTCTCCAACATTTTTTCTAATGTCCAGCTAATGGCTTTCCACTATTCTTTATACCTGTTATTGTGGGTCCTGTCCTCTGCTGTCAACAGGAACAGCTCCCTGCCTCCTCCAAGTGACAGCCCTTCAAATACTTAAAGAGAGCAATCACATCCCCTCAATCTCCTCTTTTCCATATTAAAAATTCTCAGATCCCTCAGCCTTTCCTCATAGGGCTTGGTCTCCAGTTCCCAGATCATTCCTGTTGCTCTCCTCTGTACCCACTCCATTCTGTCCTTTTTGAAGTGAAGCCTCCAGAACTGCACAGAATTCTTCAGGTGTGGTCTGACTCAGTGTGGTGTGCAGCAAGACTATGACATTTTGCAATTTGGATGTTATGCCCCTGTTGATACACCATGAGACTGCATTAGTCTTTTTTGCCACTGCATCATATTGACTGATCTTATTCAGCTTAGAATTTACCCATACCTCTAGATTTGGTTCATACACAGTATTACCCAGAAGTGTGTCCTCCATCAAGTATGTGGGCTTCTTATTTTTGTTACCCAGGTGTAGAACTCTGCAGTTGCCCTGGTTGAATTTCATCTTGTTCAAATCTGCTCACTTTTCCAATGTGTTCAGATCTTGTTGAATCCTATATTTATCTTCCAGGGTGTTTGCTATTCCTCCCAATTTGATGTTACCTGCAAATTTAATGACCAGTCCCTCTATCCCCTCATCCAAATCATTTATAAAATGATGGGAAGCAACATCTGTGATATGTGACATCATGACATCACTTCTGGTTTGTACCCAGAAATAATGTCACAACACTCTAGGAATAGAGACAGGCAAATTTCTAGTGTATCATGGTGTCACTTCCAAAACAGACTGAAAGTGATGTCAAGACCTCATGAATTACTGTGCAATGTTGCTCCCTGCCAATCAAAGTTTCCCATTGTTAAGCAGGCATCATACTCTGTCTTCCAAAAACTTCAGTTCTATGCTCCATTTTTCCTTTTGCTGCTAGATGTTTGAATTCCAACCTCATCATATGACCTCCAACCTCTGTAACACACTGAGAACAACTTTCAGGAACACCAAGAAAAATAACCTTTTAAGCCAAGATTTACTTTATGTTCCCTTTGATCTCCCTGTTCCCAGCATTGAATCCAGGACCTGCCAATCCCATATACCCATAATATAAACAAGGAGTCAGATAAAACTGTCCAGTATGCATTTAAGACTGTTTCGTTCCAGTGATCAAGTGATCAAGTGAAGTTTGTCTTGTCTGTATGCTGGAATAAGATTTTACTGTTGAATTTCTGCCTTCTCTGCAGCTGTTCATGGCAGAGAAGATAACCCAGAAAACAGCTGGCAGCACAATACTCTAAGGAATGTTCTAAAGCAGGGGTAGGGAACCTGCGGCTCGCCAGATGTTCAGGAACTACAATTCCCATCAGCCCCTACCAGCATGGCCAATTGGCCATGCTGACAAATGGGGAATTGGATTCATCGGAGTTCTATTCTAAAGAAACAAACAGCTAAGCATAATTTTTCAGTCACCAGTTAAAATACATGTGGTGATAGTGATTGTAAATGTCTAGAAAATGCTAGGATCCAGAGAGACTCATGTGCAGTTTCAGATTGCTAGGTGGGTGGGTGTGGCAGCTCTTAGGTTCTTCACTGGATACTTTTGAGGGTGTTGTCTGACCTTGAGATGCTTTTCAGGGGTGAAGTTAATTGTCATCACCAAAAGTGGGAACTGAAAAGCAACTGTAGTATTGTGGTTCATGGTTCATGGTACTTAAGTTAGTAATTTCTTTTTATGGACCCCAAGTCTGGCTATCTGCCTGTCATTGGCTGGAGCCCATGCCTTTTCAGTCATCACTCCCATTCTATAGAACAGGGGGTGAAGAGAGTTCCATCTCAAGAAATATTTAAGAAGTACTTCAAAGCTACCAAGCCCCAAGATGGAGCGAGTTCCCATTGCCTGCTGCCTCTTGGAGTGATGAGAGATTTTTAAAAATTAAAATTGAATTTTAAAAAATTAGTCATAAGCATCGCAAGGGCACGATGTCTCTTCTCGGTACAACCTGGAAACCACAGTGGTAGCTCTAGGAATTCTATAGTAAATCTGGAAGTGATGCCATTGCGCTTGCACCAATGTCTTCCCCACAATGTATCTGCCTACTACCACCACCACTTAGGTTAGTAATTTCTTTTACAGACCCCAAGTCTCGCTACAAAGACTAATATACATAAAGTATCATATATTAAATCAGACCATCAGCCTACCAAGGCCAGTAATGTTCACTCAGACTGGCATCAGCACTCCAGGGTCTCAAATGGAAGTCTTTCACATCATCTACCACCTGGTGGAGATGCTGGGAACTGAGACTGTGACTAGGGCTGAGCACAAACAATTGTTCTCAGTGAATTTCAAGTTCAAGCTTTTAAAACACAGAAATTTTTGGAATAGTCAAATAAAGCTAATACTCATTGGCTTTATTTGGCTTTTCCTGAATTGGGGAGGGGGGTAAAAATCTGAACCCGAAAAATTTCAGAACTCCCCCCACACAAACACACACGCACGCACGCACGCACACACACACACACACAAATGTTTCATTTGGAAACCAGCAGTGGTGCTGAGAGAGAGAGCTTCTACTAAATGGTGGAGTCCAGAATTCTGTTGAACCCCCTCCCCCACCACCAGTTCCCAATTCCAGCTTTGTAAGTGTGTGGGGGGCAAGAAGGTTGCCTGCAGGGAGCTGGAGAGCTGCATTTACAGCACTGCAGTATTGACAGTAGACCATGCCAGCACATCTCTGAGTTATGCCACTGTGAGATTTAGGCCCTTTCCGCACGGGCCAAATACAGCACCCTGGGGACAGCAAAAACGCCGTCCCCAGGGAGCTGTTCGCATGGGGGGCGCAGCTGCTTCACAGCTGCGCTGCCCTCATTCCTCCCCAGCAGTGCGAAGCCACTGTTTTGGAAAACGGCGGCTTCCAGCCGCTGCCGTGCGAACTGGCCATCCCTGTTCCAGCCGCTGCCGTGCCATCCCGTCCCCTTTGCCGTGCCATCCCTCCCCTTCTCTGCGACCGTCCAGCGTGTCGCCGAGGCCTGGGGACATGCCCCTGCTGCCCTGCGACTCTGGAGCAGTTGCGCTGGGCAGGGGGGGGGTGTCCCCTGGCCTCGGTGACGTGCCGGACGGTTGCAGAGAAGGTAAGTCGATCGGACGACGGCGCTCTGCGGCGCCGTCTTCCCATTCGTTACCGGGACCGTCCGTGCGAACGGTCCCGGGGGGGTTGGGTCGGCGTCATGTATGCCAACCCAACGCCCAGCGTGGCCATGCGGAAACAGCCTTAGTTTTACCTTTGCATCCTAACTCCCTTCTTTGCGACACCCCTTCCCTCTTCTGACTAGAATAAAAGGACTCAGGTATCTGCATTCCTAATTCTATCTAATTAAAGGAACTTTGTCTGTCAAAAGCATATGCTCTGGAAATCTTGTTGGTCTTTAAGGTAGTACTGGACTACTGCTTTCCTACTGGAGACCAATGTGGCTACCAACCTGAAACTAAAGTAGCCAGAATTGCTTTGAAACTTCTAGATCCTATTCTAAAGCATCATGTTTTGTGAAACTCTCATGCCTGTCTTCAGGTTTTTCCGCATGTTCTATTTCTGTCAGTTGTGTGTGAAGAAAAAATTAGAAAATATAGTCAAGATAATTTTAGTTTTCCTTATAACATTTTCTTTAGCTTTAGTTCAGGCCAGCCAACTTTAACTTAGTCAACAGACAAGCTGCCATGATTTATTCTACTCTGTCCTTATCTCCTTTCAGAGACAGTAGTCTGTATTCTGATCTTTATGATGTGCTTTTGACAAATTATGTGCAATAAAATTAAAGAAATTGAAGTTTTAAAATGAAAACAGTTCGGACTGTAGCTTAGGCTAGATGTGACCAAAGGAAAAATAATACTAGAAATATAGATACGGCTGCTTGTAAGCATATTTCTAGAAGGTAAATGCTTCTAATCAATCCAATGCCATATGGAAAATCCATTATCAGAATTCCAGTGTTTACTTTAACATTAGAAAGTAGGCAGACCGAGAGGGGCAGTTTGAATTGGGCATATGGCACTGTGGAAGGGTTCTCTGCAAATCCATGCACTAAGACAGTGGTTCTCAACCTTCCAAATGCCGCGACCCTTTAATACAGTTCCTCATGTTTTGGTGACCCCCAACCATAAAATTGGTATATATAAAATATTAAAAGACCATTTTCCGATGGTCTTAAGCGACCCCTGTGAAAGGGTTGTTTGACCCCCCAAAGAGGTTGCGACCCCCAGGTTGAGAACCACTGCACTAAGAGAAACTGACTCCCTAATCTGCTGTTAAAGAGGTAGAGGGGAATGTATTTAATTTGTTTAATTTTCTCACATAAAAAGACAACACACGAACATATAGAAAAGAAAAAAGAAAGAAAACAACCCATTTCACATCATATAGCAACTTCCAGCTATCTCATAGTTGACAACAAATTAACTCCAAATTCAATGCATGTAATTAATATTTCACTGATTTTTTCTTAAATGTCTTCTGGTAATAACACTCTGCTGTTTTCTTTAGACTTTAAACCCTGTCAACGCTTCTCTTTTGAATAATTTTTCAAAATATATTCTGTAAAGGGTTTCCAGTTTTGTGAAAAATTGTCCAAACTGTTATCTTGTAGTATTCCCTTCAGCTTCGCTGTTTTTGCATATTCTATAACTTTCAGAATCCAGTCCTCTTTTGTTAATGTTTTATTGTCTCTCCATTTTTGTGCATATAAAGTCCTTGCTGAAGTTGTCATATGCATAAATAGAGTACTATATTGCTTAGGAAAGTTGTCTCCCAGAATTCCCAACAGAAAGACCTCAGGCAAAAATTGTCATTTTCAAAATATTTTGCAATTTTGCAATTCTTTATCATATATCTAAATGTCTTAGCCTCTTTACACATCTACCACATTTGAAAAAATACTCCTCTTGCTGTTGACATTTCCAGCATCTATTTAACACACTTTTATACAACTTTCCCAATTTTTTTGGTATTAAATACCATCTATACATCATTTTGTAACTATTTTCTTTCAAGATATAACATGATATAAATTTTCAACTATTCTTCCACAATCTCTCCCACCATTCCATCAAAATGTTGCAGTCAACATTTCTAGACAATTTAATCATTACACATTTAACCACCTCAGCTTCTGTATCCCATTTTAATAGCATCTTATACATTTTGGTGATAAATTTTTAATTATTTATAAATAGGTTGCATTCAAAATCTGTCATTTGTGAATTAAAACTAGCATTCTTATATTTTAATGTTTCTAACAGCTGATAATAATGGAAGTAATTTTTAATTATACCCTTTAAATCATTCATAGGCTTGAGTTCACATTTATTGAAAAATCAACCTCTTTATGTAGGCCATTTTTTCACATATTCATTTTTTCTGGCAAACACTTCACTTGGAGACAACCATAGAGGACTAACCCATGCAACAAATTTCTTATATTTCAGCCATATCCATAATAGGCTTCTTCTAACATAATGATTTGAAAATCCTTTATG
This sequence comes from Sphaerodactylus townsendi, assembly GCF_021028975.2. Taxonomy (NCBI): domain Eukaryota; kingdom Metazoa; phylum Chordata; class Lepidosauria; order Squamata; family Sphaerodactylidae; genus Sphaerodactylus; species Sphaerodactylus townsendi. The sequence continues at coordinate 29,830,136 of NC_059435.1, forward strand.
TATGTTCCCATTGTCATACCACAAGTATCCATGCCAATCAAACCTCTTATTGTGACCCTCCAGATCCAGGATTCTACTGTTCTTCAAAGTCACCCATTCCCTTATCCATATCAAACAAGCAGCTTGAAAGTACAAATTAGGTATGGGGATAGGGTGGGATAAAAGCCCAATAAAAATAAATAAATAATGAGAGGCACTCCCCCTCTTTCCTTTGCATTCTGAACATTTTTGTATTTACCGGTAATTATTGGTTTCTTGTCCTGCCAAATAAAGTTACTCGTATCTTTTTGCCACTGTTTAAGTTATTGGAATGACTTGACACAAAAATAACATCCCTGGCAAAATATTCATTTTTAACACAGATATTCCTCCCAAAAAAACAAATTGAATCTCAACAAGTACATCTTATTTATTTATTCAGTTGTTCCATTTGTACCCTGCTCTACACTGAAGTCCCAGGGCAATTTACATAATGGAGTTAAAAGCCCCGTTAAAACATAATTAAAAACCATCACAAAAAATCCTTTAAAACAGTCAATAAAAACATCCATTAAAAATTCCCACCCCACCCACCCCCTACCCTTGAGCTGGCATTGATACGGGGGGGGGGGTCCTGGGGACCACACATTGAAGGCCTGGGTAAAGAGGAACGTTTTAACCAGGCTCTGAAATCCATAAAGTGTTGGCGCCTGGCGAACAGCAGGGAGGCTGTTTCTTCTATACTTTAACATAGTTGTTTTGATATAACATACAGTTCCTGTTAGTCATCCACATTCCAAGTTATTTTATTTGTTTCACCACCATAAACCCTGATATCTGAGTCAAACACAACAGTGTTTTTTGGTCCATACTTTTGGATATTTTGGTTTTGCCTTTATTTAATATAAATCCAGTCAATTCTCCAAATTCCCTAATTTTACTTACCATCTCTCCACATTTCTAATGAGATCTTCCAATGTAATCACCTCATCATCAGAAACTGCCCTCAAGAGGCAGGGGGGAAATTCAGCAATACTGTGCATATTGCTGAAGTAGAATTCAATCCATTAACTGAATAGGGACCTGGGATTCTTAGCTCACTATTATTTCAGAGGATAGCTGTGTTGGTCTGTAGTAGAACAGCTAGATTTAAATTCTGTAGCAGAGACCAGTTCAATATAGGTGCTAATACCTTTACATTTCTCTCTGTCATTTCTTCTTGTATTTGCTTGTTTCATTTCATTCCAAACTAAGTTTCACACTTTAACTATCTAACTACAGTTGGGAGCATCTCAGTCCATGCTGAGTGAACTGAGAATTCCTTTGATTAAATCTTGTTTTGAACTGGCCTCTCTTTAAACTTCACCCAACCCCCACCCTTTGTTGTGTATCTCAGTTGGCCTTATGGATTTACATTCTCCAACAGATTAATTGAACCAAGCTCTGATTTGTGAAAGTTTATGCTAAAAAAATGTTGGTAGCCTTTAGGGTGCCTTTGGACTCTTGTGCAATTTTGTGGCTACAGGCTAACCTGAATACCATCTGAGACAGCCTTTAAAAACAATCTTCAGCTTACTGTAATATTCATCTGCTCTTTTCCTGTCTGACTAAGCTGCCATGACCCTCACTCCTGTGGAATAAATGTCAGTGGCTTTCTTTCTCAGACCTTCTGCTTTAGCAACTTTGTCATGTGATCTGCTATCAGTGATAACAAGCAACATCTACTGTATGTTTCCACTTGACTCAACTGCCATCTTCTAGTGCACTGGTGGCGAACCTTTGGCACTCCAGATGTTATGGACTACAATTCCCATCAGCTCCTGCCAGCATGGCCAATTGGTCATGCTGGCAGGGGCTGATGGGAATTGTAGTCCTTAACATCTGGAGTGCCAAAGGTTCGCCACCATGGTTCTAGTGTCATAACACACAAGAATGCTGACTCCACTAAGGCACTTGTATTGATTGAACTTACATCTGGGCAGTCACATGAAGAGCATCCTCTACAAAGGTGGAACTGGAACCTGGGTTCCAGGGTACTGATAGTTTGAAACCAGCACCTATTTACCAGCTTGATGCAGTAACTCTCCCAGGGCTGATGCGGTAACTCTCCCAAGATACTACATAGAAAAGGGGAAGCAAAACAGAAGCAGTGCAAGACTGGAAGATTTTAGCATGGGCATGAGGCATCCCCTGAGTGTCACACAAAATAGCTCTGATTAATGTGTCTTGGAGTTCTAATGGCAGCCAAGCTACTTCCTCTTGAAAGCACCTGTGGAAATATGTGGCTTAATTGAGAGAGTCTGACAATGTCAGGGTCTTGACTTAGTAGAGCAGGAGGTGTGATATTTAAGTCTCTAGAATCAGAATTGTGGGGTGCAAACAACGTGACTTTATAAAATAAATATGTTACTATATATGCAAAAAAGAATGTAGATCTTTTGTGTGTTTTAGCATAAAACTAAACAGGAGTGCAAGCAGCATAGTCCTGAAATTTGTGGATAAAAATGCCAAGGAATTCAAGTCTCCTGGACTGTTCATTGACTTTTCTTGCAACATTGGAATCTTTATCAGTTAGCATTGGAAAAATTTACGGGAACACTGTAGTCTCATTATTCAAGGGATGATTATTATGTTATATCCCCTAATAGCTTTTTTCATCCTGGAGAGTTTCAAGGATCACTGAGGCCCCTTCTGCATGGGCCAAAAAACACAGGCTAACCACAGCATGAAACCAGTGTTGGGGGGAACTTCACACAGATCCTGCTCCTAACACGAGTCCACTCCATGTTCCCCTTCCCAACCGGGTTTTTCAAGAGTTGCACTGCCTGTGATTCTTTTGTTTTAATGTGGATTCTTTCATTTGAACGCTGGGAAACTCTGGGATTCTTTCGTTTGAACTCTGGGAACTCTGGGATTCTGGGAATCACGTTGCTTGACCCCCGCTTCCCTTTTTTTTCAGTTCCTGCCTCTCTGCTGCATAGCAACAGAGGGGCACAGGGATGGCAGCCTCCATGTGTAGGTCCATGCTTGCCAGGCTTCGTAGCTATGCAGCTGAGGGAGGGGAGTGGGGGAAAAGTGCCTCCATGCAAAGGCACGCACCCTGGACAATGGGATACCCAGCAATGCAAACAGGCCAGGACTACAACAGGTTCATTTATCCTGCCTGCAACCCACTTTACATTTGCTGTGCGAAAAGGGCCCGATTTTGTCCTGAAGTTGGTAAAATAGAAAACATCTAGTTTGGTGGAATATTTCACTGCTTCAAGCTGAACTTGTATGTAGAGTAGCAAACATCAGTTGTTTTCACTGAGACTATCACAAAGTATTTCATAATATATTCTTTGTAATCTGCGTTTCTCAAAACCTCAGTAACCAACAATGATATTCTAAATGTTCTCTCCTGCTGCTCTTTGAAAAAGAGAGAGAGAATGAGAGAGAAAATTGGTCACTACTGCATGTCAAAATACTACTAAATCTTTATCTCGGCATTCTTTGTTCCAATCAAAACTTGTGAGTTGAGATCACTTTTTGGACATGTAATGACCCCTTCAATATGTTTGGAGCATGTTTTTAATAGAACATGTTAAAAGAATGGTTCCTATAACTACAATAGGTTATTACACAATCACCGCATCAGCTGGAATCAATTATATCAATGCAAGCGTCAAACTAAATTTAATTCGATATGACCAAAAGGGTTTCAGTGTGTACCTAATGCTAGATATTAGTGCCAGCAAATGTATATTAATTTATGTTAATTGTCATATAGACAATACTGGCAGGATATCATAAAAGATGAAAGCACAGCATTTTTGCCAGGACTTTCAATATGGCAATATGCCAATGTAGATCTCACAATAATTCCATTTGGACCTTCATTAGTCGTTAAATCTATCTGCTTTGGATGGGAAGAGAGGACAGGGCAGGTTTGGACTTATATGCATTCATTTGAAGGTCTGAGGAGAGCATATTGTCAAAGGCTTTCAAGGCTAGAATCAACTGGTTGTTGTGGGTTTTCTGGGCTGTGTGACCATGGTCTGGTAGTTTTTGTTCCTAACATTTTGCCTGCATTTATGGCTGGCGTCTTCAGAGGCATGTCATAATAAGCTGTGTTCCCTCCATGACACTGACAAAACATCTTGTACCCATTTTCTCTTGGCTGTAAATTTTAAACTTTTTGTTAATGATATCCCCACCCCCCACCATGGCAGGGTTTGAGGTGGGCGACAACCTCTCAAATATTCATTGTAAAACAGAAACAATTAAAATAGATCAAACACCATAGAACAGATTAAAACCCATTTTGCCAGGGATTCATCTACCTGGCCTGGCCGAATTATTGTGCCTAACTATTGTGACCTGCAAGTCCAGGTCAACCAGACCAATTCTCAGCCCTTGACAGGGTACAATTGGTGCCATTGCCTTCCGTCGAGAGTCTGGGCATGATCAGTGAGTTGAGGTGAGGGGGTCCGTCGCAATGGTCTTCCCATCTTATGCTTGTTTGTCACAGAAATAATGAACAGGAATTCTCTGTTGAACCAAAATATTAATGCAAGACTAAGCCTTGAATAAGATTGTGAGGTTTACTGATTGGACAAGAATCTAGGAGACTTCAGGTTTGAATTCCTACTGTGTCATAGAAGCTTGCTGGGTGACCTTGACCCAGTCATGTCCCATCTCACCAAAACCGAATTCATGGGGCTGTTCTGAGGGTAAAATGGAGGGGAGCCACTGTGGGGAGAAAGTCAGGATATAAAGGTTGTAATTAACTAAATACATACATTAGCAGTTTCTTTTGAAGTAAACTTGTTCCTTGATTGGAACAAATCCATATTTGAATACTTTATGTCTCTGCTCAGCAGCTGGGCCTTGTTAAAGCAGCCAATTATCTTTGTTCCTTTAGACAGCTGTACTTATTTATGTCTCTTGCAGTCATTCTTTGATATGACGTTCCAACATAAGCCATATCTTTTACAACGTGTGCAACTGTTTAACCCGATAGATATATCTGCAGTAGTAGTGGGTTAGAGCTAAAGAACTGTAAGAGGGAGGAAAACAATCTCTAGTTCTGTTCCAGAAACACTTTCACAGGAACTTGCACAAGAGTGAGATATAAGTTCTCCAAGACTGAGCATACTTTCCATTGCACAAGGGGTTGCAAAGGCTCCTCCACCATTGTTGTGCCAGCATCCTACTTAGGATCCAACCCAATGTATTTCAGGTATAGTTATATCCCAAGTGGCTTACAACAGTACAAAAATATAATTTAAAGTAACAAAATATTATCTGGAAGTGGCTCCTGCTGCCTGTCCGGAAGTGGCTCCTGCTGCCATCTCAGACCTTCACCCCCACCTTGGATTCACTGCTCAACAGCTGACCGGGGGGAGCTCCATGGAGGCGGCAGCAAGGGATGAGACAGAGAGGCCATGGGAACTAAGGCTGCTGCCTGCCACGCAAAAGATACTGCCGGCCACCCAAGCAGTAGGACAAGGGTGGAGGGGCAAGGCTTGGTGGGAAGGCAGGAGAAAGAGACCCCAAGGGAGAGCCTGGATGGGCCTTTGCAGGTCCCTGGCTGGCACGCGGCTTGATGCCGCTGTGGGACTGGGTGACACCCCAATTATCAGCCCTTAAAAGGGGCCAAACTACGTATTGGTAGGACCCAACTGTCAGCCCGAGAGCCAACAGGAATCTAACAACAGGCTTTGGCCAGGTGGAGGGGAATGCATGAGGATGATAAAAGGAGGAAGGAAGAGAAGTCAG